>NW_027656235.1:0-129000 GCF_964235325.1 Thermobia domestica | reverse complement strand
GGGTTAAAGTCGTTCATGTAGAATATATCTTACTACCTTCATCATTTTATAATTTTTCTGCTAATTTGTGCCTTTTGTGTCTATCCTGATGTGTAGAATGTGAAAACAGCATATTTTGTTCTGACATCGAAATATATATACAGGGTGCAGCAAAATTAACCGTTGCAGAAGACAAGATAATATTTCGTTTTCAGGAAAATATAAACGTTTTCTATAATTAGGGTATTTTCTCTTTCTGTTACGTAAAAATACACATATTTTAACTTCGGATGTCATATGCAAGCAACATAGTGGTGTGTCAGGGAAGGGGTGTGCAGTGAAATATGCGTTATTTTGATAAAAACACAAAAGTAGTACCAAAAATGGTAAAGAATAAGGTACTTGATATCAACCATAGGGATTCCGGTTTGGGATCTCTATGAAAGATGTGCCTGCACTGCAGTTTGAGCTTTATTTCGTGAAAATATGTTAAATAGTTCGGAAGATATAGATCAAAACAGATTATAATACACAACAATTCGTAACAATTCAATATGTACATATTGACATATGATATATTGTCAGAAGGTTGCCAACCAATAGTTTTACGTGAAATAAGAAAATTATAAGAAAAGTGAATAACTCAGTGGTAATTGGAATCAATTTTTGACAGAAGGTGTGCGTCACGTGTTCTCATCGAAAAGGTAAAGGTTAAAGTCGGTCATGTAGGATATATCTTACTACCTTCATCATTTTATAATTTTTCTGCTAATTTGTGCCTTTCGTATCTATCCTGATGTGTAGAATGTGAAAACAGCATATTTTGTTCTGACATCGAAATATATATACAGGGTGCAGCAAAATTAACCGTTGCAGAAGACAAGATAATATTTCGTTTTCAGGAAATATAAACGTTTTCTATAATTAGGGTATTTTATCTTTGTGTTACGTAAAAATACACATATTTGAACTTCGGATGTCATATGCAAGCAACATAGTGGTGTTTCAGGGACGGAGTGTGCAGTGAAATATGCGTTATTTTGATAAAAACACAAAAGTAGTACCAAAAATGGTAAAGAATAAGGTACTTGATATCAACCATAGGAATCCCTGTTTGGGATCTCTATGAAAGATGTGCCTGCACTGCAGTTTGAGCTTTATTTCGTGAAAATATGTTAAATAGTTCGGAAGATATAGATCAAAACAGATTATAATACACAACAATTCGTAACAATTCAATATGTACATATTGACATATGATATATTGTCAGAAGGTTGCTAACCGACAGTTTTACGTGAAATAAAAAAATATATAAGAAAAGTGAATAACTCAGTGGTAATTCGAATCAATTTTTGAAAGAAGGTGCGCGTCATGTGATCTCATTGAAAAGGTATGGGTTAAAATCCTTCATGTATTATATATCTTGCTTGCTTCATCATTTTATAATTTTTCTGCTAATTTGTTCCTTTCGTGTCTATCGTGATGTGTAGAATGTGAAAACAGCATATTTTGTTCTGACATCGAAATATATATACAGGGTGCAGCAAAATTAACCGTTGCAGAAGTCAAGATAATATTTCGTTTTCAGGAAAATATAAACGTTTTATATAATTAGGGTATTTTCTCTTTGTGTTACGTAAAAATACACATATTTTAACTTCGGGTGTCATATGCAAGCAACATAGTGGTGTGTCAGGGAAGGGGTGTGCAGTGAAATATGCGTTATTTTGATAAAAACACAAAAGTAGTACCAAAAATGGTAAAGAATAAGGTACTTGATATCAACCATAGGGATTCCGGTTTGGGGTGTCTATGAAAGATGTGCCTGCACTGCAGTTTGAGCTGAATTTCGTGAAAATATGTTAAATAGTTATGAAGATAGATACCAAAACATATTATAATACACAACAATTCGTAACAATTCAATATGTAACTATTGACATATGATATATTGTCAGAAGGTTGCCAACTAATAGTTTTACGTGAAATAAGAAAATTTATAAATAAAGTGAATAACTCAGTGGTAATTCGAATCAATTTTTGACAGAAGGTGTGCGTCACGTGATCACATCGAAAAGGTAAAGGTTAATGTCGGTCATGTAGGATATATCTTACTACCTTCATCATTTTATAATTTTTCTGCTAATTTGTGCCTTTCGTATCTATCCTGATGTGTAGAATGTGAAAACAGCATATTTTGTTCTGACATCGAAATATATATACAGGGTGCAGCAAAATTAACCGTTGCAGAAGACAAGATAATATTTCGTTTTCAGGAAAATATAAACGTTTTCTATAATTAGCGTATTTTCTCTTTGTGTTACGTAAAATTACACATACTTGAACTTCGGATGTCATATGCAAGCAACATAGTGGTGTTTCAGGGAAAGGGTGTGCAGTGAAATATGCGTTATTTTGATAAAAACACAAAAGTAGTACCAAAAATGGTAAAGAATAAGGTACTTGATATCAACCATAGGGATCCCGGTTTGGGATCTCTATGAAAGATGTGCCTGCACTGCAGTTTGAGCTTTATTTCGTGAAAATAAGTTAAGTAGTTCGGAAGATATAGATCAAAACAGATTGTAATACACAACAATTCGTAACAATTCAATATGTAAGTATCGACATATGATATATTGTCAGAAGGTTGCCAACCAACAGTTTTACGTGAAATAAGAAAATTATAAGAAAAGTGAATAACTCAGTGGTAATTCGAATCAATTTTTGACAGAAGGTGTGCGTCACGTGATCTCATCGAAAAGGTAAGGGTTAAAGTCGTTCATGTAGAATATATCTTACTACCTTCATCATTTTATAATTTTTCTGCTAATTTGTGCCTTTTGTGTCTATCCTGATGTGTAGAATGTGAAAACAGCATATTTTGTTCTGACATCGAAATATATATACAGGGTGCAGCAAAATTAACCGTTGCAGAAGACAAGATAATATTTCGTTTTCAGGAAAATATAAACGTTTTCTATAATTAGGGTATTTTCTCTTTCTGTTACGTAAAAATACACATATTTTAACTTCGGATGTCATATGCAAGCAACATAGTGGTGTGTCAGGGAAGGGGTGTGCAGTGAAATATGCGTTATTTTGATAAAAACACAAAAGTAGTACCAAAAATGGTAAAGAATAAGGTACTTGATATCAACCATAGGGATTCCGGTTTGGGATCTCTATGAAAGATGTGCCTGCACTGCAGTTTGAGCTTTATTTCGTGAAAATATGTTAAATAGTTCGGAAGATATAGATCAAAACAGATTATAATACACAACAATTCGTAACAATTCAATATGTACATATTGACATATGATATATTGTCAGAAGGTTGCCAACCAATAGTTTTACGTGAAATAAGAAAATTATAAGAAAAGTGAATAACTCAGTGGTAATTGGAATCAATTTTTGACAGAAGGTGTGCGTCACGTGATCTCATCGAAAAGGTAAAGGTTAAAGTCGGTCATGTAGGATATATCTTACTACCTTCATCATTTTATAATTTTTCTGCTAATTTGTGCCTTTCGTATCTATCCTGATGTGTAGAATGTGAAAACAGCATATTTTGTTCTGACATCGAAATATATATACAGGGTGCAGCAAAATTAACCGTTGCAGAAGACAAGATAATATTTCGTTTTCAGGAAAATATAAACGTTTTCTATAATTAGGGTATTTTATCTTTGTGTTACGTAAAAATACACATATTTGAACTTCGGATGTCATATGCAAGCAACATAGTGGTGTTTCAGGGACGGAGTGTGCAGTGAAATATGCGTTATTTTGATAAAAACACAAAAGTAGTACCAAAAATGGTAAAGAATAAGGTACTTGATATCAACCATAGGAATCCCTGTTTGGGATCTCTATGAAAGATGTGCCTGCACTGCAGTTTGAGCTTTATTTCGTGAAAATATGTTAAATAGTTCGGAAGATATAGATCAAAACAGATTATAATACACAACAATTCGTAACAATTCAATATGTACATATTGACATATGATATATTGTCAGAAGGTTGCTAACCGACAGTTTTACGTGAAATAAAAAAATATATTAGAAAAGTGAATAACTCAGTGGTAATTCGAATCAATTTTTGAAAGAAGGTGCGCGTCATGTGATCTCATTGAAAAGGTATGGGTTAAAATCCTTCATGTATTATATATCTTGCTTGCTTCATCATTTTATAATTTTTCTGCTAATTTGTTCCTTTCGTGTCTATCGTGATGTGTAGAATGTGAAAACAGCATATTTTGTTCTGACATCGAAATATATATACAGGGTGCAGCAAAATTAACCGTTGCAGAAGTCAAGATAATATTTCGTTTTCAGGAAAATATAAACGTTTTCTATAATTAGGGTATTTTCTCTTTGTGTTACGTAAAAATACACATATTTTAACTTCGGGTGTCATATGCAAGCAACATAGTGGTGTGTCAGGGAAGGGGTGTGCAGTGAAATATGCGTTATTTTGATAAAAACACAAAAGTAGTACCAAAAATGGTAAAGAATAAGGTACTTGATATCAACCATAGGGATTCCGGTTTGGGGTGTCTATGAAAGATGTGCCTGCACTGCAGTTTGAGCTGAATTTCGTGAAAATATGTTAAATAGTTATGAAGATAGATACCAAAACATATTATAATACACAACAATTCGTAACAATTCAATATGTAACTATTGACATATGATATATTGTCAGAAGGTTGCCAACTAATAGTTTTACGTGAAATAAGAAAATTTATAAATAAAGTGAATAACTCAGTGGTAATTCGAATCAATTTTTGACAGAAGGTGTGCGTCACGTGATCACATCGAAAAGGTAAAGGTTAATGTCGGTCATGTAGGATATATCTTACTACCTTCATCATTTTATAATTTTTCTGCTAATTTGTGCCTTTCGTATCTATCCTGATGTGTAGAATGTGAAAACAGCATATTTTGTTCTGACATCGAAATATATATACAGGGTGCAGCAAAATTAACCGTTGCAGAAGACAAGATAATATTTCGTTTTCAGGAAAATATAAACGTTTTCTATAATTAGCGTATTTTCTCTTTGTGTTACGTAAAATTACACATACTTGAACTTCGGATGTCATATGCAAGCAACATAGTGGTGTTTCAGGGAAAGGGTGTGCTGTGAAATATGCGTTATTTTGATAAAAACACAAAAGTAGTACCAAAAATGGTAAAGAATAAGGTACTTGATATCAACCATAGGGATCCCGGTTTGGGATCTCTATGAAAGATGTGCCTGCACTGCAGTTTGAGCTTTATTTCGTGAAAATAAGTTAAGTAGTTCGGAAGATATAGATCAAAACAGATTGTAATACACAACAATTCGTAACAATTCAATATGTAAGTATCGACATATGATATATTGTCAGAAGGTTGCCAACCAACAGTTTTACGTGAAATAAGAAAATTATAAGAAAAGTGAATAACTCAGTGGTAATTCGAATCAATTTTTGACAGAAGGTGTGCGTCACGTGATCACATCGAAAAGGTAAAGGTTAATGTCGGTCATGTAGGATATATCTTACTACCTTCATCATTTTATAATTTTTCTGCTAATTTGTGCCTTTCGTATCTATCCTGATGTGTAGAATGTGAAAACAGCATATTTTGTTCTGACATCGAAATATATATACAGGGTGCAGCAAAATTAACCGTTGCAGAAGACAAGATAATATTTCGTTTTCAGGAAAATATAAACGTTTTCTATAATTAGCGTATTTTCTCTTTGTGTTACGTAAAATTACACATACTTGAACTTCGGATGTCATATGCAAGCAACATAGTGGTGTTTCAGGGAAAGGGTGTGCAGTGAAATATGCGTTATTTTGATAAAAACACAAAAGTAGTACCAAAAATGGTAAAGAATAAGGTACTTGATATCAACCATAGGGATCCCGGTTTGGGATCTCTATGAAAGATGTGCCTGCACTGCAGTTTGAGCTTTATTTCGTGAAAATAAGTTAAGTAGTTCGGAAGATATAGATCAAAACAGATTGTAATACACAACAATTCGTAACAATTCAATATGTAAGTATCGACATATGATATATTGTCAGAAGGTTGCCAACCAACAGTTTTACGTGAAATAAGAAAATTATAAGAAAAGTGAATAACTCAGTGGTAATTCGAATCAATTTTTGACAGAAGGTGTGCGTCACGTGATCTCATCGAAAAGGTAAGGGTTAAAGTCGTTCATGTAGAATATATCTTACTACCTTCATCATTTTATAATTTTTCTGCTAATTTGTGCCTTTTGTGTCTATCCTGATGTGTAGAATGTGAAAACAGCATATTTTGTTCTGACATCGAAATATATATACAGGGTGCAGCAAAATTAACCGTTGCAGAAGACAAGATAATATTTCGTTTTCAGGAAAATATAAACGTTTTCTATAATTAGGGTATTTTCTCTTTCTGTTACGTAAAAATACACATATTTTAACTTCGGATGTCATATGCAAGCAACATAGTGGTGTGTCAGGGAAGGGGTGTGCAGTGAAATATGCGTTATTTTGATAAAAACACAAAAGTAGTACCAAAAATGGTAAAGAATAAGGTACTTGATATCAACCATAGGGATTCCGGTTTGGGATCTCTATGAAAGATGTGCCTGCACTGCAGTTTGAGCTTTATTTCGTGAAAATATGTTAAATAGTTCGGAAGATATAGATCAAAACAGATTATAATACACAACAATTCGTAACAATTCAATATGTACATATTGACATATGATATATTGTCAGAAGGTTGCCAACCAATAGTTTTACGTGAAATAAGAAAATTATAAGAAAAGTGAATAACTCAGTGGTAATTGGAATCAATTTTTGACAGAAGGTGTGCGTCACGTGATCTCATCGAAAAGGTAAAGGTTAAAGTCGGTCATGTAGGATATATCTTACTACCTTCATCATTTTATAATTTTTCTGCTAATTTGTGCCTTTCGTATCTATCCTGATGTGTAGAATGTGAAAACAGCATATTTTGTTCTGACATCGAAATATATATACAGGGTGCAGCAAAATTAACCGTTGCAGAAGACAAGATAATATTTCGTTTTCAGGAAAATATAAACGTTTTCTATAATTAGGGTATTTTATCTTTGTGTTACGTAAAAATACACATATTTGAACTTCGGATGTCATATGCAAGCAACATAGTGGTGTTTCAGGGACGGAGTGTGCAGTGAAATATGCGTTATTTTGATAAAAACACAAAAGTAGTACCAAAAATGGTAAAGAATAAGGTACTTGATATCAACCATAGGAATCCCTGTTTGGGATCTCTATGAAAGATGTGCCTGCACTGCAGTTTGAGCTTTATTTCGTGAAAATATGTTAAATAGTTCGGAAGATATAGATCAAAACAGATTATAATACACAACAATTCGTAACAATTCAATATGTACATATTGACATATGATATATTGTCAGAAGGTTGCTAACCGACAGTTTTACGTGAAATAAAAAAATATATAAGAAAAGTGAATAACTCAGTGGTAATTCGAATCAATTTTTGAAAGAAGGTGCGCGTCATGTGATCTCATTGAAAAGGTATGGGTTAAAATCCTTCATGTATTATATATCTTGCTTGCTTCATCATTTTATAATTTTTCTGCTAATTTGTTCCTTTCGTGTCTATCGTGATGTGTAGAATGTGAAAACAGCATATTTTGTTCTGACATCGAAATATATATACAGGGTGCAGCAAAATTAACCGTTGCAGAAGTCAAGATAATATTTCGTTTTCAGGAAAATATAAACGTTTTATATAATTAGGGTATTTTCTCTTTGTGTTACGTAAAAATACACATATTTTAACTTCGGGTGTCATATGCAAGCAACATAGTGGTGTGTCAGGGAAGGGGTGTGCAGTGAAATATGCGTTATTTTGATAAAAACACAAAAGTAGTACCAAAAATGGTAAAGAATAAGGTACTTGATATCAACCATAGGGATTCCGGTTTGGGGTGTCTATGAAAGATGTGCCTGCACTGCAGTTTGAGCTGAATTTCGTGAAAATATGTTAAATAGTTATGAAGATAGATACCAAAACATATTATAATACACAACAATTCGTAACAATTAAATATGTAAATATTGACATATGATATATTGTCAGAAGGTTGCCAACTAATAGTTTTACGTGAAATAAGAAAATTTATAAATAAAGTGAATAACTCAGTGGTAATTCGAATCAATTTTTGACAGAAGGTGTGCGTCACGTGATCACATCGAAAAGGTAAAGGTTAATGTCGGTCATGTAGGATATATCTTACTACCTTCATCATTTTATAATTTTTCTGCTAATTTGTGCCTTTCGTATCTATCCTGATGTGTAGAATGTGAAAACAGCATATTTTGTTCTGACATCGAAATATATATACAGGGTGCAGCAAAATTAACCGTTGCAGAAGACAAGATAATATTTCGTTTTCAGGAAAATATAAACGTTTTCTATAATTAGCGTATTTTCTCTTTGTGTTACGTAAAATTACACATACTTGAACTTCGGATGTCATATGCAAGCAACATAGTGGTGTTTCAGGGAAAGGGTGTGCAGTGAAATATGCGTTATTTTGATAAAAACACAAAAGTAGTACCAAAAATGGTAAAGAATAAGGTACTTGATATCAACCATAGGGATCCCGGTTTGGGATCTCTATGAAAGATGTGCCTGCACTGCAGTTTGAGCTTTATTTCGTGAAAATAAGTTAAGTAGTTCGGAAGATATAGATCAAAACAGATTGTAATACACAACAATTCGTAACAATTCAATATGTAAGTATCGACATATGATATATTGTCAGAAGGTTGCCAACCAACAGTTTTACGTGAAATAAGAAAATTATAAGAAAAGTGAATAACTCAGTGGTAATTCGAATCAATTTTTGACAGAAGGTGTGCGTCACGTGATCTCATCGAAAAGGTAAGGGTTAAAGTCGTTCATGTAGAATATATCTTACTACCTTCATCATTTTATAATTTTTCTGCTAATTTGTGCCTTTTGTGTCTATCCTGATGTGTAGAATGTGAAAACAGCATATTTTGTTCTGACATCGAAATATATATACAGGGTGCAGCAAAATTAACCGTTGCAGAAGACAAGATAATATTTCGTTTTCAGGAAAATATAAACGTTTTCTATAATTAGGGTATTTTCTCTTTCTGTTACGTAAAAATACACATATTTTAACTTCGGATGTCATATGCAAGCAACATAGTGGTGTGTCAGGGAAGGGGTGTGCAGTGAAATATGCGTTATTTTGATAAAAACACAAAAGTAGTACCAAAAATGGTAAAGAATAAGGTACTTGATATCAACCATAGGGATTCCGGTTTGGGATCTCTATGAAAGATGTGCCTGCACTGCAGTTTGAGCTTTATTTCGTGAAAATATGTTAAATAGTTCGGAAGATATAGATCAAAACAGATTATAATACACAACAATTCGTAACAATTCAATATGTACATATTGACATATGTTATATTGTCAGAAGGTTGCCAACCAATAGTTTTACGTGAAATAAGAAAATTATAAGAAAAGTGAATAACTCAGTGGTAATTGGAATCAATTTTTGACAGAAGGTGTGCGTCACGTGATCTCATCGAAAAGGTAAAGGTTAAAGTCGGTCATGTAGGATATATCTTACTACCTTCATCATTTTATAATTTTTCTGCTAATTTGTGCCTTTCGTATCTATCCTGATGTGTAGAATGTGAAAACAGCATATTTTGTTCTGACATCGAAATATATATACAGGGTGCAGCAAAATTAACCGTTGCAGAAGACAAGATAATATTTCGTTTTCAGGAAAATATAAACGTTTTCTATAATTAGGGTATTTTATCTTTGTGTTACGTAAAAATACACATATTTGAACTTCGGATGTCATATGCAAGCAACATAGTGGTGTTTCAGGGACGGAGTGTGCAGTGAAATATGCGTTATTTTGATAAAAACACAAAAGTAGTACCAAAAATGGTAAAGAATAAGGTACTTGATATCAACCATAGGAATCCCTGTTTGGGATCTCTATGAAAGATGTGCCTGCACTGCAGTTTGAGCTTTATTTCGTGAAAATATGTTAAATAGTTCGGAAGATATAGATCAAAACAGATTATAATACACAACAATTCGTAACAATTCAATATGTACATATTGACATATGATATATTGTCAGAAGGTTGCTAACCGACAGTTTTACGTGAAATAAAAAAATATATTAGAAAAGTGAATAACTCAGTGGTAATTCGAATCAATTTTTGAAAGAAGGTGCGCGTCATGTGATCTCATTGAAAAGGTATGGGTTAAAATCCTTCATGTATTATATATCTTGCTTGCTTCATCATTTTATAATTTTTCTGCTAATTTGTTCCTTTCGTGTCTATCGTGATGTGTAGAATGTGAAAACAGCATATTTTGTTCTGACATCGAAATATATATACAGGGTGCAGCAAAATTAACCGTTGCAGAAGTCAAGATAATATTTCGTTTTCAGGAAAATATAAACGTTTTCTATAATTAGGGTATTTTCTCTTTGTGTTACGTAAAAATACACATATTTTAACTTCGGGTGTCATATGCAAGCAACATAGTGGTGTGTCAGGGAAGGGGTGTGCAGTGAAATATGCGTTATTTTGATAAAAACACAAAAGTAGTACCAAAAATGGTAAAGAATAAGGTACTTGATATCAACCATAGGGATTCCGGTTTGGGGTGTCTATGAAAGATGTGCCTGCACTGCAGTTTGAGCTGAATTTCGTGAAAATATGTTAAATAGTTATGAAGATAGATACCAAAACATATTATAATACACAACAATTCGTAACAATTCAATATGTAACTATTGACATATGATATATTGTCAGAAGGTTGCCAACTAATAGTTTTACGTGAAATAAGAAAATTTATAAATAAAGTGAATAACTCAGTGGTAATTCGAATCAATTTTTGACAGAAGGTGTGCGTCACGTGATCACATCGAAAAGGTAAAGGTTAATGTCGGTCATGTAGGATATATCTTACTACCTTCATCATTTTATAATTTTTCTGCTAATTTGTGCCTTTCGTATCTATCCTGATGTGTAGAATGTGAAAACAGCATATTTTGTTCTGACATCGAAATATATATACAGGGTGCAGCAAAATTAACCGTTGCAGAAGACAAGATAATATTTCGTTTTCAGGAAAATATAAACGTTTTCTATAATTAGCGTATTTTCTCTTTGTGTTACGTAAAATTACACATACTTGAACTTCGGATGTCATATGCAAGCAACATAGTGGTGTTTCAGGGAAAGGGTGTGCAGTGAAATATGCGTTATTTTGATAAAAACACAAAAGTAGTACCAAAAATGGTAAAGAATAAGGTACTTGATATCAACCATAGGGATCCCGGTTTGGGATCTCTATGAAAGATGTGCCTGCACTGCAGTTTGAGCTTTATTTCGTGAAAATAAGTTAAGTAGTTCGGAAGATATAGATCAAAACAGATTGTAATACACAACAATTCGTAACAATTCAATATGTAAGTATCGACATATGATATATTGTCAGAAGGTTGCCAACCAACAGTTTTACGTGAAATAAGAAAATTATAAGAAAAGTGAATAACTCAGTGGTAATTCGAATCAATTTTTGACAGAAGGTGTGCGTCACGTGATCTCATCGAAAAGGTAAGGGTTAAAGTCGTTCATGTAGAATATATCTTACTACCTTCATCATTTTATAATTTTTCTGCTAATTTGTGCCTTTTGTGTCTATCCTGATGTGTAGAATGTGAAAACAGCATATTTTGTTCTGACATCGAAATATATATACAGGGTGCAGCAAAATTAACCGTTGCAGAAGACAAGATAATATTTCGTTTTCAGGAAAATATAAACGTTTTCTATAATTAGGGTATTTTCTCTTTCTGTTACGTAAAAATACACATATTTTAACTTCGGATGTCATATGCAAGCAACATAGTGGTGTGTCAGGGAAGGGGTGTGCAGTGAAATATGCGTTATTTTGAAAAAAACACAAAAGTAGTACCAAAAATGGTAAAGAATAAGGTACTTGATATCAACCATAGGGATCCCGGTTTGGGATCTCTATGAAAGATGTGCCTGCACTGCAGTTTGAGCTTTATTTCGTGAAAATATGTTAAATAGTTCGGAAGATATAGATCAAAACAGATTATAATACACAACAATTCGTAACAATTCAATATGTACATATTGACATATGATATATTGTCAGAAGGTTGCCAACCAATAGTTTTACGTGAAATAAGAAAATTATAAGAAAAGTGAATAACTCAGTGGTAATTGGAATCAATTTTTGACAGAAGGTGTGCGTCACGTGATCTCATCGAAAAGGTAAAGGTTAAAGTCGGTCATGTAGGATATATCTTACTACCTTCATCATTTTATAATTTTTCTGCTAATTTGTGCCTTTCGTATCTATCCTGATGTGTAGAATGTGAAAACAGCATATTTTGTTCTGACATCGAAATATATATATACAGGGTGCAGCAAAATTAACCGTTGCAGAAGACAAGATAATATTTCGTTTTCAGGAAAATATAAACGTTTTCTATAATTAGGGTATTTTCTCTTTGTGTTACGTAAAAATACACATATTTGAACTTCGGATGTCATATGCAAGCAACATAATGGTGTTTCAGGGACGGGGTGTGCAGTGAAATATGCGTTATTTTGATAAAAACACAAAAGTAGTACCAAAAATGGTAAAGAATAAAGTACTTGATATCAACCATAGGAATCCCTGTTTGGGATCTCTAAAAAAGATGTGCCTGCACTGCAGTTTGAGCTTTATTTCGTGAAAATATGTTAAATAGTTCGGAAGATATAGATCAAAACAGATTATAATACACAACAATTCGTTACAATTCAATATGTACATATTGACATATGATATATTGTCAGAAGGTTGCCAACCAATAGTTTTACGTGAAATAAAAAACATATAAGAAAAGTGAATAACTCAGTGGTAATTCGAATCAATTTTTGAAAGAAGGTGCGCGTCATGTGATCTCATTGAAAAGGTAAGGGTTAAAATCCTTCATGTATTATATATCTTGCTTGCTTCATCATTTTATAATTTTTCTGCTAATTTGTTCCTTTCGTGTCTATCGTGATGTGTAGAATGTGAAAACAGCATATTTTGTTCTGACATCGAAATATATATACAGGGTGGAGCAAAATTAACCGTTGCAGAAGACAAGATAATATTTCGTTTTCAGGAAAATATAAACGTTTTCTATAATTAGGGTATTTTCTCTTTGTGTTACGTAAAAATACACATATTTTAACTTCGGGTGTCATATGCAAGCAACATAGTGGTGTGTCAGGAAAGGGGTGTGCAGTGAAATATGCGTTATTTTGATAAAAACACAAAAGTAGTACCAAAAATGGTAAAGAATAAGGTACTTGATATCAACCATAGGGATTCCGGTCTGGGGTGTCTATGAAAGATGTGCCTGCACTGCAGTTTGAGCTGAATTTCGTGAAAATATGTTAAATAGTTATGAAGATAGATACCAAAACAGATTATAATACACAACAATTCGTAACAATTCAATATGTAACTATTGACATATGATATATTGTCAGAAGGTTGCCAACTAATAGTTTTACGTGAAATAAGAACATTATAAGAAAAGTGAATAACTCAGTGGTAATTCGAATCAATTTTTGACAGAAGGTGTGCGTCACGTGATCACATCGAAAAGGTAAAGGTTAATGTCGGTCATGTAGGATATATCTTACTACCTTCATCATTTTATAATTTTTCTGCTAATTTGTGCCTTTCGTATCTATCCTGATGTGTAGAATGTGAAAACAGAATATTTTGTTCTGACATCGAAACATATATACAGGGTGCAGCAAAATTAACCGTTGCAGAAGACAAGATAATATTTCGTTTTCAGGAAAATATAAACGTTTTCTATAATTAGGGTATTTTCTCTTTGTGTTACGTAAAAATACACATATTTGAACTTCGGATGTCATATGCAAGCAACATAGTGGTGTTTCAGGGAAGGGGTGTGCAGTGAAATATGCGTTATTTTGATAAAAACACAAAAGTAGTACCAAAAATGGTAAAGAATAAAGTACTTCATATCAATCATAGGAATCCCTGTTTGGGATCTCTAAAAAAGATGTGCCTGCACTGCAGTTTGAGCTTTATTTCGTGAAAATATGTTAAATAGTTCGGAAGATATAGATCAAAACAGATTGTAATACACAACAATTCGTAACAATTCAATATGTAAGTATCGACATATGATATATTGTCAGAAGGTTGCCAACCAACAGTTTTACGTGAAATAAGAAAATTATAAGAAAAGTGAATAACTCAGTGGTAATTCGAATCAATTTTTGACAGAAGGTGTGCATCACGTGATCTCATCGAAAAGGTAAGGGTTAAAGTCGTTCATGTAGAATATATCTTACTACCTTCATCATTTTATAATTTTTCTGCTAATTTGTGCCTTTTGTGTCTATCCTGATGTGTAGAATGTGAAAACAGCATATTTTGTTCTGACATCGAAATATATATACAGGGTGCAGCAAAATTAACCGTTGCAGAAGACAAGATATTATTTCGTTTTCAGGAAAATATAAACGTTTTCTATAATTAGGGTATTTTCTCTTTGTGTTACGTAAAAATACACATATTTGAACTTCGGGTGTCATATGCAAGCAACATAGTGGTGTGTCAGGGAAGGGGTGTGCAGTGAAATATGCGTTATTTTGATAAAAAAAACAAAAGTAGTACCAAAAATAGTAAAGAATAAGGTACTTGATATCAACCATAGGGATTCCGGTTTGGGGTGTCTATGAAAGATGTGCCTGCACTGCAGTTTGAGCTGAATTTCGTGAAAATATGTTAAATAGTTATGAAGATAGATACCAAAACATATTATAATACACAACAATTCGTAACAATTCAATATGTAACTATTGACATATGATATATTGTCAGAAGGTTGCCAACTAATAGTTTTACGTGAAATAAGAAAATTTATAAATAAAGTGAATAACTCAGTGGTAATTCGAATCAATTTTTGACAGAAGGTGTGCGTCACGTGATCACATCGAAAAGGTAAAGGTTAATGTCGGTCATGTAGGATATATCTTACTACCTTCATCATTTTATAATTTTTCTGCTAATTTGTGCCTTTCGTATCTATCCTGATGTGTAGAATGTGAAAACAGCATATTTTGTTCTGACATCGAAATATATATACAGGGTGCAGCAAAATTAACCGTTGCAGAAGACAAGATAATATTTCGTTTTCAGGAAAATATAAACGTTTTCTATAATTAGCGTATTTTCTCTTTGTGTTACGTAAAATTACACATACTTGAACTTCGGATGTCATATGCAAGCAACATAGTGGTGTTTCAGGGAAAGGGTGTGCAGTGAAATATGCGTTATTTTGATAAAAACACAAAAGTAGTACCAAAAATGGTAAAGAATAAGGTACTTGATATCAACCATAGGGATCCCGGTTTGGGATCTCTATGAAAGATGTGCCTGCACTGCAGTTTGAGCTTTATTTCGTGAAAATAAGTTAAGTAGTTCGGAAGATATAGATCAAAACAGATTGTAATACACAACAATTCGTAACAATTCAATATGTAAGTATCGACATATGATATATTGTCAGAAGGTTGCCAACCAACAGTTTTACGTGAAATAAGAAAATTATAAGAAAAGTGAATAACTCAGTGGTAATTCGAATCAATTTTTGACAGAAGGTGTGCGTCACGTGATCTCATCGAAAAGGTAAGGGTTAAAGTCGTTCATGTAGAATATATCTTACTACCTTCATCATTTTATAATTTTTCTGCTAATTTGTGCCTTTTGTGTCTATCCTGATGTGTAGAATGTGAAAACAGCATATTTTGTTCTGACATCGAAATATATATACAGGGTGCAGCAAAATTAACCGTTGCAGAAGACAAGATAATATTTCGTTTTCAGGAAAATATAAACGTTTTCTATAATTAGGGTATTTTCTCTTTCTGTTACGTAAAAATACACATATCTTAACTTCGGATGTCATATGCAAGCAACATAGTGGTGTGTCAGGGAAGGGGTGTGCAGTGAAATATGCGTTATTTTGAAAAAAACACAAAAGTAGTACCAAAAATGGTAAAGAATAAGGTACTTGATATCAACCATAGGGATCCCGGTTTGGGATCTCAATGAAAGATGTGCCTGCACTGCAGTTTGAGCTTTATTTCGTGAAAATATGTTAAATAGTTCGGAAGATATAGATCAAAACAGATTATAATACACAACAATTCGTAACAATTCAATATGTACATATTGACATATGATATATTGTCAGAAGGTTGCCAACCAATAGTTTTACGTGAAATAAGAAAATTATAAGAAAAGTGAATAACTCAGTGGTAATTGGAATCAATTTTTGACAGAAGGTGTGCGTCACGTGATCTCATCGAAAAGGTAAAGGTTAAAGTCGGTCATGTAGGATATATCTTACTACCTTCATCATTTTATAATTTTTCTGCTAATTTGTGCCTTTCGTATCTATCCTGATGTGTAGAATGTGAAAACAGCATATTTTGTTCTGACATCGAAATATATATATACAGGGTGCAGCAAAATTAACCGTTGCAGAAGACAAGATAATATTTCGTTTTCAGGAAAATATAAACGTTTTCTATAATTAGGGTATTTTCTCTTTGTGTTACGTAAAAATACACATATTTGAACTTCGGATGTCATATGCAAGCAACATAATGGTGTTTCAGGGACGGGGTGTGCAGTGAAATATGCGTTATTTTGATAAAAACACAAAAGTAGTACCAAAAATGGTAAAGAATAAAGTACTTGATATCAACCATAGGAATCCCTGTTTGGGATCTCTAAAAAAGATGTGCCTGCACTGCAGTTTGAGCTTTATTTCGTGAAAATATGTTAAATAGTTCGGAAGATATAGATCAAAACAGATTATAATACACAACAAATAGTTACAATTCAATATGTACATATTGACATATGATATATTGTCAGAAGGTTGCCAACCAATAGTTTTACGTGAAATAAAAAAACATATAAGAAAAGTGAATAACTCAGTGGTAATTCGAATCAATTTTTGAAAGAAGGTGCGCGTCATGTGATCTCATTGAAAAGGTAAGGGTTAAAATCCTTCATGTATTATATATCTTGCTTGCTTCATCATTTTATAATTTTTCTGCTAATTTGTTCCTTTCGTGTCTATCGTGATGTGTAGAATGTGAAAACAGCATATTTTGTTCTGACATCGAAATATATATACAGGGTGGAGCAAAATTAACCGTTGCAGAAGACAAGATAATATTTCGTTTTCAGGAAAATATAAACGTTTTCTATAATTAGGGTATTTTCTCTTTGTGTTACGTAAAAATACACATATTTTAACTTCGGGTGTCATATGCAAGCAACATAGTGGTGTGTCAGGGAAGGGGGGTGCAGTGAAATATGCGTTATTTTGATAAAAACACAAAAGTAGTACCAAAAATGGTAAAGAATAAGGTACTTGATATCAACCATAGGGATTCCGGTCTGGGGTGTCTATGAAAGATGTGCCTGCACTGCAGTTTGAGCTGAATTTCGTGAAAATATGTTAAATAGTTATGAAGATAGATACCAAAACAGATTATAATACACAACAATTCGTAACAATTCAATATGTAACTATTGACATATGATATATTGTCAGAAAGTTGCCAACTAATAGTTTTACGTGAAATAAGAACATTATAAGAAAAGTGAATAACTCAGTGGTAATTCGAATCAATTTTTGACAGAAGGTGTGCGTCACGTGATCACATCGAAAAGGTAAAGGTTAATGTCGGTCATGTAGGATATATCTTACTACCTTCAACATTTTATAATTTTTCTGCTAATTTGTGCCTTTCGTATCTATCCTGATGTGTAGAATGTGAAAACAGAATATTTTGTTCTGACATCGAAACATATATACAGGGTGCAGCAAAATTAACCGTTGCAGAAGACAAGATAATATTTCGTTTTCAGGAAAATATAAACGTTTTCTATAATTAGGGTATTTTCTCTTTGTGTTACGTAAAAATACACATATTTGAACTTCGGATGTCATATGCAAGCAACATAGTGGTGTTTCAGGGAAGGGGTGTGCAGTGAAATATGCGTTATTTTGATAAAAACACAAAAGTAGTACCAAAAATGGTAAAGAATAAAGTACTTGATATCAATCATAGGAATCCCTGTTTGGGATCTCTAAAAAAGATGTGCCTGCACTGCAGTTTGAGCTTTATTTCGTGAAAATATGTTAAATAGTTCGGAAGATATAGATCAAAACAGATTGTAATACACAACAATTCGTAACAATTCAATATGTAAGTATCGACATATGATATATTGTCAGAAGGTTGCCAACCAACAGTTTTACGTGAAATAAGAAAATTATAAGAAAAGTGAATAACTCAGTGGTAATTCGAATCAATTTTTGACAGAAGGTGTGCATCACGTGATCTCATCGAAAAGGTAAGGGTTAAAGTCGTTCATGTAGAATATATCTTACTACCTTCATCATTTTATAATTTTTCTGCTAATTTGTGCCTTTCGTATCTATCCTGATGTGTAGAATGTGAAAACAGCATATTTTGTTCTGACATCGAAATATATATACAGGGTGCAGCAAAATTAACCGTTGCAGAAGACAAGATATTATTTCGTTTTCAGGAAAATATAAACGTTTTCTATAATTAGGGTATTTTCTCTTTGTGTTACGTAAAAATACACATATTTGAACTTCGGGTGTCATATGCAAACAACATAGTGGTGTGTCAGGGAAGGGGTGTGCAGTGAAATATGCGTTATTTTGATAAAAAAACAAAAGTAGTACCAAAAATGGTAAAGAATAAGGTACTTGATATCAACCATAGGGATTCCGGTTTGGGGTGTCTATGAAAGATGTGCCTGCACTGCAGTTTGTGCTGAATTTCTTGAAAATATGTTTAATAGTTATGAAGATAGATACCAAAACAGATTATAATACACAACAATTCGTAACAATTCAATATGTAACTATTGACATATGATATATTGTCAGAAGGTTGCTAACCGACAGTTTTACGTGAAATAAGAAAATTATAAGAAAAGTGAATAACTCAGTGGTATTTCGAATCAATTTTTGACAGAAGGTGTGCGTCACTTGATCTCATCGAAAAGGTAAAGGTTAAAGTCGGTCATGTAGGATATATCTTACTACCTTCATCATTTTATAATTTTTCTGCTAATTTGTGCCTTTCGTATCTATCCTGATGTGTAGAATGTGAAAACAGCATATTTTGTTCTGACATCGAAATATATATACAGGGTGCAGCAAAATTAACCGTTGCAGAAGACAAGATAATATTTCGTTTTCAGGAAAATATAAACGTTTTCTATAATTAGGGTATTTTCTCCTTGTGTTACGTAAAATTACACATATTTGAACTTCGGATGTCATATGCAAGCAACATAGTGGTGTTTCAGGGAAAGGGTGTGCAGTGAAATATGCGTTATTTTGATAAAAACACAAAAGTAGTACCAAAAATGGTAAAGAATAAGGTACTTGATATCAACCATAGGGATTCCGGTTTGGGATCTCTATGAAAGATGTGCCTGCACTGCAGTTTGAGCTTTATTTCGTGAAAATAAGTTAAGTAGTTCGGAAGATATAGATCAAAACAGATTGTAATACACAACAATTCGTAACAATTCAATATGTAACTATTGACATATGATATATTGTCAGAAGGTTGCCAACCAACAGTTTTACGTGAAATAAGAAAATTATAAGAAAAGTGAATAACTCAGTGGTAATTGGAATCAATTTTTGACAGAAGGTGTGCGTCACGTGATCTCATCGAAAAGGTAAAGGTTAAAGTCGGTCATGTAGGATATATCTTACTACCTTCATCATTTTATAATTTTTCTGCTAATTTGTGCCTTTCGTATCTATCCTGATGTGTAGAATGTGAAAACAGCATATTTTGTTCTGACATCGAAATATATATATACAGGGTGCAGCAAAATTAACCGTTGCAGAAGACAAGATAATATTTCGTTTTCAGGAAAATATAAACGTTTTCTATAATTAGGGTATTTTCTCTTTGTGTTACGTAAAAATACACATATTTGAACTTCGGATGTCATATGCAAGCAACATAATGGTGTTTCAGGACGGGGTGTGCAGTGAAATATGCGTTATTTTGATAAAAACACAAAAGTAGTACCAAAAATGGTAAAGAATAAAGTACTTGATATCAACCATAGGAATCCCTGTTTGGGATCTCTAAAAAAGATGTGCCTGCACTGCAGTTTGAGCTTTATTTCGTGAAAATATGTTAAATAGTTCGGAAGATATAGATCAAAACAGATTATAATACACAACAAATAGTTACAATTCAATATGTACATATTGACATATGATATATTGTCAGAAGGTTGCCAACCAATAGTTTTACGTGAAATAAAAAAACATATAAGAAAAGTGAATAACTCAGTGGTAATTCGAATCAATTTTTGAAAGAAGGTGCGCGTCATGTGATCTCATTGAAAAGGTAAGGGTTAAAATCCTTCATGTATTATATATCTTGCTTGCTTCATCATTTTATAATTTTTCTGCTAATTTGTTCCTTTCGTGTCTATCGTGATGTGTAGAATGTGAAAACAGCATATTTTGTTCTGACATCGAAATATATATACAGGGTGGAGCAAAATTAACCGTTGCAGAAGACAAGATAATATTTCGTTTTCAGGAAAATATAAACGTTTTCTATAATTAGGGTATTTTCTCTTTGTGTTACGTAAAAATACACATATTTTAACTTCGGGTGTCATATGCAAGCAACATAGTGGTGTGTCAGGGAAGGGGGGTGCAGTGAAATATGCGTTATTTTGATAAAAACACAAAAGTAGTACCAAAAATGGTAAAGAATAAGGTACTTGATATCAACCATAGGGATTCCGGTCTGGGGTGTCTATGAAAGATGTGCCTGCACTGCAGTTTGAGCTGAATTTCGTGAAAATATGTTAAATAGTTATGAAGATAGATACCAAAACAGATTATAATACACAACAATTCGTAACAATTCAATATGTAACTATTGACATATGATATATTGTCAGAAAGTTGCCAACTAATAGTTTTACGTGAAATAAGAACATTATAAGAAAAGTGAATAACTCAGTGGTAATTCGAATCAATTTTTGACAGAAGGTGTGCGTCACGTGATCACATCGAAAAGGTAAAGGTTAATGTCGGTCATGTAGAATATATCTTACTACCTTCATCATTTTATAATTTTTCTGCTAATTTGTGCCTTTCGTATCTATCCTGATGTGTAGAATGTGAAAACAGCATATTTTGTTCTGACATCGAAATATATATACAGGGTGCAGCAAAATTAACCGTTGCAGAAGACAAGATAATATTTCGTTTTCAGGAAAATATAAACGTTTTCTATAATTAGCGTATTTTCTCTTTGTGTTACGTAAAAATACACATATTTGAACTTCGGGTGTCATATGCAAGCAACATAGTGGTGTGTCACGGAAGGGGTGTGCAGTGAAATATGCGTTATTTTAAAAAAAAATTCAAAAGTAGTACCAAAAATGGTAAAGAATAAGGTACTTGATATCAACCATAGGGATTCCGGTCTGGGGTGTCTATGAAAGATGTGCCTGCACTGCAGTTTGAGCTTTATTTCGTGAAAATATGTTAAATAGTTCGGAAGATATAGATCAAAACAGATTGTAATACACAACAATTCGTAACAATTCAATATGTAAGTATCGACATATGATATATTGTCAGAAGGTTGCCAACCAACAGTTTTACGTGAAATAAGAAAATTATAAGAAAAGTGAATAACTCAGTGGTAATTCGAATCAATTTTTGACAGAAGGTGTGCATCACGTGATCTCATCGAAAAGGTAAGGGTTAAAGTCGTTCATGTAGAATATATCTTACTACCTTCATCATTTTATAATTTTTCTGCTAATTTGTGCCTTTCGTATCTATCCTGATGTGTAGAATGTGAAAACAGCATATTTTGTTCTGACATCGAAATATATATACAGGGTGCAGCAAAATTAACCGTTGCAGAAGACAAGATATTATTTCGTTTTCAGGAAAATATAAACGTTTTCTATAATTAGGGTATTTTCTCTTTGTGTTACGTAAAAATACACATATTTGAACTTCGGGTGTCATATGCAAGCAACATAGTGGTGTGTCAGGGAAGGGGTGTGCAGTGAAATATGCGTTATTTTGATAAAAAAACAAAAGTAGTACCAAAAATGGTAAAGAATAAGGTACTTGATATCAACCATAGGGATTCCGGTTTGGGGTGTCTATGAAAGATGTGCCTGCACTGCAGTTTGTGCTGAATTTCTTGAAAATATGTTTAATAGTTATGAAGATAGATACCAAAACAGATTATAATACACAACAATTCGTAACAATTCAATATGTAACTATTGACATATGATATATTGTCAGAAGGTTGCTAACCGACAGTTTTACGTGAAATAAGAAAATTATAAGAAAAGTGAATAACTCAGTGGTATTTCGAATCAATTTTTGACAGAAGGTGTGCGTCAATTGATCTCATCGAAAAGGTAAAGGTTAAAGTCGGTCATGTAGGATATATCTTACTACCTTCATCATTTTATAATTTTTCTGCTAATTTGTGCCTTTCGTATCTATCCTGATGTGTAGAATGTGAAAACAGCATATTTTGTTCTGACATCGAAATATATATACAGGGTGCAGCAAAATTAACCGTTGCAGAAGACAAGATAATATTTCGTTTTCAGGAAAATATAAACGTTTTCTATAATTAGGGTATTTTCTCTTTGTGTTACGTAAAAATACACATATTTGAACTTCGGATGTCATATGCAAGCAACATAGTGGTGTTTCAGGGAAGGGGTGTGCAGTGAAATATGCGTTATTTTGATAAAAACACATAAGTAGTACCAAAAATGGTAAAGAATAAGGTACTTGATATCTACCATAGGGATCCCGGTTTGGGACCTCTATGAAAGATGTGCCTGCACTGCAGTTTGAGCTTTATTTCGTGAAAATATGTTAAATAGTTCGGAAGATATAGATCAAAACAGATTATAATACACAACAATTCGTAACAATTCAATATGTACATATTGACATATGATATATTGTCAGAAGGTTGCTAACCGACAGTTTTACGTGAAATAAAAAAATATAAGAAAAGTGAATAACTGAGTGGTAATTGGAATCAATTTTTGACCGAAGGTGCGCGTCATGTGATCTCATTGAAAAGGTAAGGTTTAAAGTCGTTCATGTATTATATATCTTGCTTACTTCATCATTTTATAATTTCTCTGCTAATTTGTGCCTTTCGTATCTACCCTGATGTGCTGAATATGAAAACAGCATATTTTGTTCTGACATCGAAATATATATACAGGGTGCAACAAAATTAACCGTTGCAGAAGTCAAGATAATATTTCGTTTTCAGGAAAATATAAACGTTTTCTATAATTAGGGTATTTTCTCTTTGTGTTACGTAAAAATACACATATTTTAACTTCGGGTGTCATATGCAAGCAACATAGTGGTGTGTCAGGGAAGGGGTGTGCAGTGAAATATGCGTTATTTTGATAAAAACACAAAAGTAGTACCAAAAATGGTAAAGAATAAAGTACTTGATATCAACCATAGGGATTCCGGTTTGGGGTGTCTATGAAAGATGTGCCTGCACTGCAGTTTGAGCTGAATTTCGTGAAAATATGTTAAATAGTTATGAAGATAGATACCAAAACATATTATAATACACAACAATTCGTAACAATTCAATATGTAACTATTGACATATGATATATTGTCAGAAGGTTGCCAACTAATAGTTTTACGTGAAATAAGAAAATTTATAAATAAAGTGAATAACTCAGTGGTAATTCGAATCAATTTTTGACAGAAGGTGTGCGTCACGTGATCACATCGAAAAGGTAAAGGTTAATGTCGGTCATGTAGGATATATCTTACTACCTTCATCATTTTATAATTTTTCTGCTAATTTGTGCCTTTCGTATCTATCCTGATGTGTAGAATGTGAAAACAGCATATTTTCTTCTGACATCGAAATATATATACAGGGTGCAGCAAAATTAACCGTTGCAGAAGACAAGATAATATTTCGTTTTCAGGAAAATATAAACGTTTTCTATAATTAGCGTATTTTCTCTTTGTGTTACGTAAAATTACACATACTTGAACTTCGGATGTCATATGCAAGCAACATAGTGGTGTTTCAGGGAAAGGGTGTGCAGTGAAATATGCGTTATTTTGATAAAAACACAAAAGTAGTACCAAAAATGGTAAAGAATAAGGTACTTGATATCAACCATAGGGATCCCGGTTTGGGATCTCTATGAAAGATGTGCCTGCACTGCAGTTTGAGCTTTATTTCGTGAAAATAAGTTAAGTAGTTCGGAAGATATAGATCAAAACAGATTATAATACACAACAATTCGTAACAATTCAATATGTACATATTGACATATGATATATTGTCAGAAGGTTGCTAACCGACAGTTTTACGTGAAATAAAAAAATATAAGAAAAGTGAATAACTGAGTGGTAATTGGAATCAATTTTTGACCGAAGGTGCGCGTCATGTGATCTCATTGAAAAGGTAAGGTTTAAAGTCGTTCATGTATTATATATCTTGCTTACTTCATCATTTTATAATTTCTCTGCTAATTTGTGCCTTTCGTATCTACCCTGATGTGCTGAATATGAAAACAGCATATTTTGTTCTGACATCGAAATATATATACAGGGTGCAACAAAATTAACCGTTGCAGAAGTCAAGATAATATTTCGTTTTCAGGAAAATATAAACGTTTTCTATAATTAGGGTATTTTCTCTTTGTGTTACGTAAAAATACACATATTTTAACTTCGGGTGTCATATGCAAGCAACATAGTGGTGTGTCAGGGAAGGGGTGTGCAGTGAAATATGCGTTATTTTGATAAAAACACAAAAGTAGTACCAAAAATGGTAAAGAATAAAGTACTTGATATCAACCATAGGGATTCCGGTTTGGGGTGTCTATGAAAGATGTGCCTGCACTGCAGTTTGAGCTGAATTTCGTGAAAATATGTTAAATAGTTATGAAGATAGATACCAAAACATATTATAATACACAACAATTCGTAACAATTCAATATGTAACTATTGACATATGATATATTGTCAGAAGGTTGCCAACTAATAGTTTTACGTGAAATAAGAAAATTTATAAATAAAGTGAATAACTCAGTGGTAATTCGAATCAATTTTTGACAGAAGGTGTGCGTCACGTGATCACATCGAAAAGGTAAAGGTTAATGTCGGTCATGTAGGATATATCTTACTACCTTCATCATTTTATAATTTTTCTGCTAATTTGTGCCTTTCGTATCTATCCTGATGTGTAGAATGTGAAAACAGCATATTTTCTTCTGACATCGAAATATATATACAGGGTGCAGCAAAATTAACCGTTGCAGAAGACAAGATAATATTTCGTTTTCAGGAAAATATAAACGTTTTCTATAATTAGCGTATTTTCTCTTTGTGTTACGTAAAATTACACATACTTGAACTTCGGATGTCATATGCAAGCAACATAGTGGTGTTTCAGGGAAAGGGTGTGCAGTGAAATATGCGTTATTTTGATAAAAACACAAAAGTAGTACCAAAAATGGTAAAGAATAAGGTACTTGATATCAACCATAGGGATCCCGGTTTGGGATCTCTATGAAAGATGTGCCTGCACTGCAGTTTGAGCTTTATTTCGTGAAAATAAGTTAAGTAGTTCGGAAGATATAGATCAAAACAGATTGTAATACACAACAATTCGTAACAATTCAATATGTAAGTATCGACATATGATATATTGTCAGAAGGTTGCCAACCAACAGTTTTACGTGAAATAAGAAAATTATAAGAAAAGTGAATAACTCAGTGGTAATTCGAATCAATTTTTGACAGAAGGTGTGCGTCACGTGATCTCATCGAAAAGGTAAGGGTTAAAGTCGTTTATGTAGAATATATCTTACTACCTTCATCATTTTATAATTTTTCTGCTAATTTGTGCCTTTTGTGTCTATCCTGATGTGTAGAATGTGAAAACAGCATATTTTGTTCTGACATCGAAATATATATACAGGGTGGAGCAAAATTAACCGTTGCAGAAGACAAGATAATATTTCGTTTTCAGGAAAATATAAACGTTTTCTATAATTAGGGTATTTTCTCTTTGTGTTACGTAAAAATACACATATTTTAACTTCGGGTGTCATATGCAAGCAACATAGTGGTGTGTCAGGGAAGGGGTGTGCAGTGAAATATGCGTTATTTTGATAAAAACACAAAAGTAGTACCAAAAATGGTAAAGAATAAGGTACTTGATATCAACCATAGGGATTCCGGTCTGGGGTGTCTATGAAAGATGTGCCTGCACTGCAGTTTGAGCTGAATTTCGTGAAAATATGTTAAATAGTTATGAAGATAGATACCAAAACAGATTATAATACACAACAATTCGTAACAATTCAATATGTAACTATTGACATATGATATATTGTCAGAAGGTTGCCAACTAATAGTTTTACGTGAAATAAGAACATTATAAGAAAAGTGAATAACTCAGTGGTAATTCGAATCAACTTTTGACAGAAGGTGTGCGTCACGTGATCACATCGAAAAGGTAAAGGTTAATGTCGGTCATGTAGGATATATCTTACTACCTTCATCATTTTATAATTTTTCTGCTAATTTGTGCCTTTCGTATCTATCCTGATGTGTAGAATGTGAAAACAGAATATTTTGTTCTGACATCGAAACATATATACAGGGTGCAGCAAAATTAACCGTTGCAGAAGACAAGATAATATTTCGTTTTCAGGAAAATATAAACGTTTTCTATAATTAGGGTATTTTCTCTTTGTGTTACGTAAAAATACACATATTTGAACTTCGGATGTCATATGCAAGCAACATAGTGGTGTTTCAGGGAAGGGGTGTGCAGTGAAATATGCGTTATTTTGATAAAAACACAAAAGTAGTACCAAAAATGGTAAAGAATAAAGTACTTGATATCAATCATAGGAATCCCTGTTTGGGATCTCTAAAAAAGATGTGCCTGCACTGCAGTTTGAGCTTTATTTCGTGAAAATATGTTAAATAGTTCGGAAGATATAGATCAAAACAGATTGTAATACACAACAATTCGTAACAATTCAATATGTAAGTATCGACATATGATATATTGTCAGAAGGTTGCCAACCAACAGTTTTACGTGAAATAAGAAAATTATAAGAAAAGTGAATAACTCAGTGGTAATTCGAATCAATTTTTGACAGAAGGTGTGCATCACGTGATCTCATCGAAAAGGTAAGGGTTAAAGTCGTTCATGTAGAATATATCTTACTACCTTCATCATTTTATAATTTTTCTGCTAATTTGTGCCTTTCGTATCTATCCTGATGTGTAGAATGTGAAAACAGCATATTTTGTTCTGACATCGAAATATATATACAGGGTGCAGCAAAATTAACCGTTGCAGAAGACAAGATATTATTTCGTTTTCAGGAAAATATAAACGTTTTCTATAATTAGGGTATTTTCTCTTTGTGTTACGTAAAAATACACATATTTGAACTTCGGGTGTCATATGCAAGCAACATAGTGGTGTGTCAGGGAAGGGGTGTGCAGTGAAATATGCGTTATTTTGATAAAAAAACAAAAGTAGTACCAAAAATGGTAAAGAATAAGGTACTTGATATCAACCATAGGGATCCCGGTTTGGGATCTCTATGAAAGATGTGCCTGCACTGCAGTTTGAGCTTTATTTCGTGAAAATATGTTAAATAGTTCGGAAGATATAGATCAAAACAGATTATAATACACAACAATTCGTAACAATTCAATATGTACATATTGACATATGATATATTGTCAGAAGGTTGCCAACCAATAGTTTTACGTGAAATAAGAAAATTATAAGAAAAGTGAATAACTCAGTGGTAATTGGAATCAATTTTTGACAGAAGGTGTGCGTCACGTGATCTCATCGAAAAGGTAAAGGTTAAAGTCGGTCATGTAGGATATATCTTACTACCTTCATCATTTTATAATTTTTCTGCTAATTTGTGCCTTTCGTATCTATCCTGATGTGTAGAATGTGAAAACAGCATATTTTGTTCTGACATCGAAATATATATATACAGGGTGCAGCAAAATTAACCGTTGCAGAAGACAAGATAATATTTCGTTTTCAGGAAAATATAAACGTTTTCTATAATTAGGTTATTTTCTCTTTGTGTTACGTAAAAATACACATATTTGAACTTCGGATGTCATATGCAAGCAACATAATGGTGTTTCAGGGACGGGGTGTGCAGTGAAATATGCGTTATTTTGATAAAAACACAAAAGTAGTACCAAAAATGGTAAAGAATAAAGTACTTGATATCAACCATAGGAATCCCTGTTTGGGATCTCTAAAAAAGATGTGCCTGCACTGCAGTTTGAGCTTTATTTCGTGAAAATATGTTAAATAGTTCGGAAGATATAGATCAAAACAGATTATAATACACAACAAATAGTTACAATTCAATATGTACATATTGACATATGATATATTGTCAGAAGGTTGCCAACCAATAGTTTTACGTGAAATAAAAAAACATATAAGAAAAGTGAATAACTCAGTGGTAATTCGAATCAATTTTTGAAAGAAGGTGCGCGTCATGTGATCTCATTGAAAAGGTAAGGGTTAAAATCCTTCATGTATTATATATCTTGCTTGCTTCATCATTTTATAATTTTTCTGCTAATTTGTTCCTTTCGTGTCTATCGTGATGTGTAGAATGTGAAAACAGCATATTTTGTTCTGACATCGAAATATATATACAGGGTGGAGCAAAATTAACCGTTGCAGAAGACAAGATAATATTTCGTTTTCAGGAAAATATAAACGTTTTCTATAATTAGGGTATTTTCTCTTTGTGTTACGTAAAAATACACATATTTTAACTTCGGGTGTCATATGCAAGCAACATAGTGGTGTGTCAGGGAAGGGGTGTGCAGTGAAATATGCGTTATTTTGATAAAAACACAAAAGTAGTACCAAAAATGGTAAAGAATAAGGTACTTGATATCAACCATAGGGATTCCGGTCTGGGGTGTCTATGAAAGATGTGCCTGCACTGCAGTTTGAGCTGAATTTCGTGAAAATATGTTAAATAGTTATGAAGATAGATACCAAAACACATTATAATACACAACAATTCGTAACAATTCAATATGTAACTATTGACATATGATATATTGTCAGAAGGTTGCCAACTAATAGTTTTACGTGAAATAAGAACATTATAAGAAAAGTGAATAACTCAGTGGTAATTCGAATCAATTTTTGACAGAAGGTGTGCGTCACGTGATCACATCGAAAAGGTAAAGGTTAATGTCGGTCATGTAGGATATATCTTACTACCTTCATCATTTTATAATTTTTCTGCTAATTTGTGCCTTTCGTATCTATCCTGATGTGTAGAATGTGAAAACAGAATATTTTGTTCTGACATCGAAACATATATACAGGGTGCAGCAAAATTAACCGTTGCAGAAGACAAGATAATATTTCGTTTTCAGGAAAATATAAACGTTTTCTATAATTAGGGTATTTTCTCTTTGTGTTACGTAAAAATACACATATTTGAACTTCGGATGTCATATGCAAGCAACATAATGGTGTTTCAGGGAAGGGGTGTGCAGTGAAATATGCGTTATTTTGATAAAAACACAAAAGTAGTACCAAAAATGGTAAAGAATAAAGTACTTGATATCAATCATAGGAATCCCTGTTTGGGATCTCTAAAAAAGATGTGCCTGCACTGCAGTTTGAGCTTTATTTCGTGAAAATATGTTAAATAGTTCGGAAGATATAGATCAAAACAGATTGTAATACACAACAATTCGTAACAATTCAATATGTAAGTATCGACATATGATATATTGTCAGAAGGTTGCCAACCAACAGTTTTACGTGAAATAAGAAAATTATAAGAAAAGTGAATAACTCAGTGGTAATTCGAATCAATTTTTGACAGAAGGTGTGCATCACGTGATCTCATCGAAAAGGTAAGGGTTAAAGTCGTTCATGTAGAATATATCTTACTACCTTCATCATTTTATAATTTTTCTGCTAATTTGTGCCTTTCGTATCTATCCTGATGTGTAGAATGTGAAAACAGCATATTTTGTTCTGACATCGAAATATATATACAGGGTGCAGCAAAATTAACCGTTGCAGAAGACAAGATATTATTTCGTTTTCAGGAAAATATAAACGTTTTCTATAATTAGGGTATTTTCTCTTTGTGTTACGTAAAAATACACATATTTGAACTTCGGGTGTCATATGCAAGCAACATAGTGGTGTGTCAGGGAAGGGGTGTGCAGTGAAATATGCGTTATTTTGATAAAAAAACAAAAGTAGTACCAAAAATGGTAAAGAATAAGGTACTTGATATCAACCATAGGGATTCCGGTTTGGGGTGTCTATGAAAGATGTGCCTGCACTGCAGTTTGTGCTGAATTTCTTGAAAATATGTTTAATAGTTATGAAGATAGATACCAAAACAGATTATAATACACAACAATTCGTAACAATTCAATATGTAACTATTGACATATGATATATTGTCAGAAGGTTGCTAACCGACAGTTTTACGTGAAATAAGAAAATTATAAGAAAAGTGAATAACTCAGTGGTATTTCGAATCAATTTTTGACAGAAGGTGTGCGTCACTTGATCTCATCGAAAAGGTAAAGGTTAAAGTCGGTCATGTAGGATATATCTTACTACCTTCATCATTTTAAAATTTTTCTGCTAATTGGTGCCTTTCGTATCTATCCTGATGTGTAGAATGTGAAAACAGCACATTATGTTCTGACATCGAAATATATATACAGGGTGCAGCAAAATTAACCGTTGCAGAAGACAAGATAATATTTCGTTTTCAGGAAAATATAAACGTTTTCTATAATTAGGGTATTTTCTCTTTGTGTTACGTAAAAATACACATATTTGAACTTCGGATGTCATATGCAAGCAACATAGTGGTGTTTCAGGGAAGGGGTGTGCAGTGAAATATGCGTTATTTTGATAAAAACACATAAGTAGTACCAAAAATGGTAAAGAATAAGGTACTTGATATCTACCATAGGGATCCCGGTTTGGGATCTCTATGAAAGATGTGCCTGCACTGCAGTTTGAGCTTTATTTCGTGAAAATATGTTAAATAGTTCGGAAGATATAGATCAAAACAGATTATAATACACAACAATTCGTAACAATTCAATATGTACATATTGACATATGATATATTGTCAGAAGGTTGCTAACCGACAGTTTTACGTGAAATAAAAAAATATAAGAAAAGTGAATAACTGAGTGGTAATTGGAATCAATTTTTGACCGAAGGTGCGCGTCATGTGATCTCATTGAAAAGGTAAGGTTTAAAGTCGTTCATGTATTATATATCTTGCTTACTTCATCATTTTAAAATTTCTCTGCTAATTTGTGCCTTTCGTATCTACCCTGATGTGCTGAATATGAAAACAGCATATTTTGTTCTGACATCGAAATATATATACAGGGTGCAACAAAATTAACCGCTGCAGAAGACAAGATAATATTTCGTTTTCAGGAAAATATAAACGTTTTCTATAATTAGGGTATTTTCTCTTTGCGTTACGTAAAAGTACACATATTTGAACTTCGGGTGTCATATGCAAGCAACATAGTGGTGTGTCAGGAAAGGGATTTGCAGTTTTATTTTGAAAAAAACACAAAAGTAGTACCAAAAATGGTAAAGAATAAGGTACTTGATATCAACCATAGGGATTCCGGTTTGGGGTGTCTATGAAAGATGTGCCTGCACTGCAGTTTGAGCTGAATTTCGTGAAAATATGTTAAATAGTTATGAAGATAGATACCAAAACATATTATAATACACAACAATTCGTAACAATTCAATATGTAACTATTGACATATGATATATTGTCAGAAGGTTGCCAACTAATAGTTTTACGTGAAATAAGAAAATTTATAAATAAAGTGAATAACTCAGTGGTAATTCGAATCAATTTTTGACAGAAGGTGTGCGTCACGTGATCACATCGAAAAGGTAAAGGTTAATGTCGGTCATGTAGGATATATCTTACTACCTTCATCATTTTATAATTTTTCTGCTAATTTGTGCCTTTCGTATCTATCCTGATGTGTAGAATGTGAAAACAGCATATTTTCTTCTGACATCGAAATATATATACAGGGTGCAGCAAAATTAACCGTTGCAGAAGACAAGATAATATTTCGTTTTCAGGAAAATATAAACGTTTTCTATAATTAGCGTATTTTCTCTTTGTGTTACGTAAAATTACACATACTTGAACTTCGGATGTCATATGCAAGCAACATAGTGGTGTTTCAGGGAAAGGGTGTGCAGTGAAATATGCGTTATTTTGATAAAAACACAAAAGTAGTACCAAAAATGGTAAAGAATAAGGTACTTGATATCAACCATAGGGATCCCGGTTTGGGATCTCTATGAAAGATGTGCCTGCACTGCAGTTTGAGCTTTATTTCGTGAAAATAAGTTAAGTAGTTCGGAAGATATAGATCAAAACAGATTGTAATACACAACAATTCGTAACAATTCAATATGTAAGTATCGACATATGATATATTGTCAGAAGGTTGCCAACCAACAGTTTTACGTGAAATAAGAAAATTATAAGAAAAGTGAATAACTCAGTGGTAATTCGAATCAATTTTTGACAGAAGGTGTGCGTCACGTGATCTCATCGAAAAGGTAAGGGTTAAAGTCGTTTATGTAGAATATATCTTACTACCTTCATCATTTTATAATTTTTCTGCTAATTTGTGCCTTTTGTGTCTATCCTGATGTGTAGAATGTGAAAACAGCATATTTTGTTCTGACATCGAAATATATATACAGGGTGGAGCAAAATTAACCGTTGCAGAAGACAAGATAATATTTCGTTTTCAGGAAAATATAAACGTTTTCTATAATTAGGGTATTTTCTCTTTGTGTTACGTAAAAATACACATATTTTAACTTCGGGTGTCATATGCAAGCAACATAGTGGTGTGTCAGGGAAGGGGTGTGCAGTGAAATATGCGTTATTTTGATAAAAACACAAAAGTAGTACCAAAAATGGTAAAGAATAAGGTACTTGATATCAACCATAGGGATTCCGGTCTGGGGTGTCTATGAAAGATGCGCCTGCACTGCAGTTTGAGCTGAATTTCGTGAAAATATGTTAAATAGTTATGAAGATAGATACCAAAACAGATTATAATACACAACAATTCGTAACAATTCAATATGTAACTATTGACATATGATATATTGTCAGAAGGTTGCCAACTAATAGTTTTACGTGAAATAAGAACATTATAAGAAAAGTGAATAACTCAGTGGTAATTCGAATCAACTTTTGACAGAAGGTGTGCGTCACGTGATCACATCGAAAAGGTAAAGGTTAATGTCGGTCATGTAGGATATATCTTACTACCTTCATCATTTTATAATTTTTCTGCTAATTTGTGCCTTTCGTATCTATCCTGATGTGTAGAATGTGAAAACAGAATATTTTGTTCTGACATCGAAACATATATACAGGGTGCAGCAAAATTAACCGTTGCAGAAGACAAGATAATATTTCGTTTTCAGGAAAATATAAACGTTTTCTATAATTAGGGTATTTTCTCTTTGTGTTACGTAAAAATACACATATTTGAACTTCGGATGTCATATGCAAGCAACATAGTGGTGTTTCAGGGAAGGGGTGTGCAGTGAAATATGCGTTATTTTGATAAAAACACAAAAGTAGTACCAAAAATGGTAAAGAATAAAGTACTTGATATCAATCATAGGAATCCCTGTTTGGGATCTCTAAAAAAGATGTGCCTGCACTGCAGTTTGAGCTTTATTTCGTGAAAATATGTTAAATAGTTCGGAAGATATAGATCAAAACAGATTGTAATACACAACAATTCGTAACAATTCAATATGTAAGTATCGAGATATGATATATTGTCAGAAGGTTGCCAACCAACAGTTTTACGTGAAATAAGAAAATTATAAGAAAAGTGAATAACTCAGTGGTAATTCGAATCAATTTTTGACAGAAGGTGTGCATCACGTGATCTCATCGAAAAGGTAAGGGTTAAAGTCGTTCATGTAGAATATATCTTACTACCTTCATCATTTTATAATTTTTCTGCTAATTTGTGCCTTTCGTATCTATCCTGATGTGTAGAATGTGAAAACAGCATATTTTGTTCTGACATCGAAATATATATACAGGGTGCAGCAAAATTAACCGTTGCAGAAGACAAGATATTATTTCGTTTTCAGGAAAATATAAACGTTTTCTATAATTAGGGTATTTTCTCTTTGTGTTACGTAAAAATACACATATTTGAACTTCGGGTGTCATATGCAAGCAACATAGTGGTGTGTCAGGGAAGGGGTGTGCAGTGAAATATGCGTTATTTTGATAAAAAAACAAAAGTAGTACCAAAAATGGTAAAGAATAAGGTACTTGATATCAACCATAGGGATCCCGGTTTGGGATCTCTATGAAAGATGTGCCTGCACTGCAGTTTGAGCTTTATTTCGTGAAAATATGTTAAATAGTTCGGAAGATATAGATCAAAACAGATTATAATACACAACAATTCGTAACAATTCAATATGTACATATTGACATATGATATATTGTCAGAAGGTTGCCAACCAATAGTTTTACGTGAAATAAGAAAATTATAAGAAAAGTGAATAACTCAGTGGTAATTGGAATCAATTTTTGACAGAAGGTGTGCGTCACGTGATCTCATCGAAAAGGTAAAGGTTAAAGTCGGTCATGTAGGATATATCTTACTACCTTCATCATTTTATAATTTTTCTGCTAATTTGTGCCTTTCGTATCTATCCTGATGTGTAGAATGTGAAAACAGCATATTTTGTTCTGACATCGAAATATATATATACAGGGTGCAGCAAAATTAACCGTTGCAGAAGACAAGATAATATTTCGTTTTCAGGAAAATATAAACGTTTTCTATAATTAGGTTATTTTCTCTTTGTGTTACGTAAAAATACACATATTTGAACTTCGGATGTCATATGCAAGCAACATAATGGTGTTTCAGGGACGGGGTGTGCAGTGAAATATGCGTTATTTTGATAAAAACACAAAAGTAGTACCAAAAATGGTAAAGAATAAAGTACTTGATATCAACCATAGGAATCCCTGTTTGGGATCTCTAAAAAAGATGTGCCTGCACTGCAGTTTGAGCTTTATTTCGTGAAAATATGTTAAATAGTTCGGAAGATATAGATCAAAACAGATTATAATACACAACAAATAGTTACAATTCAATATGTACATATTGACATATGATATATTGTCAGAAGGTTGCCAACCAATAGTTTTACGTGAAATAAAAAAACATATAAGAAAAGTGAATAACTCAGTGGTAATTCGAATCAATTTTTGAAAGAAGGTGCGCGTCATGTGATCTCATTGAAAAGGTAAGGGTTAAAATCCTTCATGTATTATATATCTTGCTTGCTTCATCATTTTATAATTTTTCTGCTAATTTGTTCCTTTCGTGTCTATCGTGATGTGTAGAATGTGAAAACAGCATATTTTGTTCTGACATCGTAATATACATACAGGGTGGAGCAAAATTAACCGTTGCAGAAGACAAGATAATATTTCGTTTTCAGGAAAATATAAACGTTTTCTATAATTAGGGTATTTTCTCTTTGTGTTACGTAAAAATACACATATTTTAACTTCGGGTGTCATATGCAAGCAACATAGTGGTGTGTCAGGGAAGGGGTGTGCAGTGAAATATGCGTTATTTTGATAAAAACACAAAAGTAGTACCAAAAATGGTAAAGAATAAGGTACTTGATATCAACCATAGGGATTCCGGTCTGGGGTGTCTATGAAAGATGTGCCTGCACTGCAGTTTGAGCTGAATTTCGTGAAAATATGTTAAATAGTTATGAAGATAGATACCAAAACACATTATAATACACAACAATTCGTAACAATTCAATATGTAACTATTGACATATGATATATTGTCAGAAGGTTGCCAACTAATAGTTTTACGTGAAATAAGAACATTATAAGAAAAGTGAATAACTCAGTGGTAATTCGAATCAATTTTTGACAGAAGGTGTGCGTCACGTGATCACATCGAAAAGGTAAAGGTTAATGTCGGTCATGTAGGATATATCTTACTACCTTCATCATTTTATAATTTTTCTGCTAATTTGTGCCTTTCGTATCTATCCTGATGTGTAGAATGTGAAAACAGAATATTTTGTTCTGACATCGAAACATATATACAGGGTGCAGCAAAATTAACCGTTGCAGAAGACAAGATAATATTTCGTTTTCAGGAAAATATAAACGTTTTCTATAATTAGGGTATTTTCTCTTTGTGTTACGTAAAAATACACATATTTGAACTTCGGATGTCATATGCAAGCAACATAATGGTGTTTCAGGGAAGGGGTGTGCAGTGAAATATGCGTTATTTTGATAAAAACACAAAAGTAGTACCAAAAATGGTAAAGAATAAAGTACTTGATATCAATCATAGGAATCCCTGTTTGGGATCTCTAAAAAAGATGTGCCTGCACTGCAGTTTGAGCTTTATTTCGTGAAAATATGTTAAATAATTCGGAAGATATAGATCAAAACAGATTGTAATACACAACAATTCGTAACAATTCAATATGTAAGTATCGACATATGATATATTGTCAGAAGGTTGCCAACCAACAGTTTTACGTGAAATAAGAAAATTATAAGAAAAGTGAATAACTCAGTGGTAATTCGAATCAATTTTTGACAGAAGGTGTGCATCACGTGATCTCATCGAAAAGGTAAGGGTTAAAGTCGTTCATGTAGAATATATCTTACTACCTTCATCATTTTATAATTTTTCTGCTAATTTGTGCCTTTCGTATCTATCCTGATGTGTAGAATGTGAAAACAGCATATTTTGTTCTGACATCGAAATATATATACAGGGTGCAGCAAAATTAACCGTTGCAGAAGACAAGATATTATTTCGTTTTCAGGAAAATATAAACGTTTTCTATAATTAGGGTATTTTCTCTTTGTGTTACGTAAAAATACACATATTTGAACTTCGGGTGTCATATGCAAGCAACATAGTGGTGTGTCAGGGAAGGGGTGTGCAGTGAAATATGCGTTATTTTGATAAAAAAACAAAAGTAGTACCAAAAATGGTAAAGAATAAGGTACTTGATATCAACCATAGGGATTCCGGTTTGGGGTGTCTATGAAAGATGTGCCTGCACTGCAGTTTGTGCTGAATTTCTTGAAAATATGTTTAATAGTTATGAAGATAGATACCAAAACAGATTATAATACACAACAATTCGTAACAATTCAATATGTAACTATTGACATATGATATATTGTCAGAAGGTTGCTAACCGACAGTTTTACGTGAAATAAGAAAATTATAAGAAAAGTGAATAACTCAGTGGTATTTCGAATCAATTTTTGACAGAAGGTGTGCGTCACTTGATCTCATCGAAAAGGTAAAGGTTAAAGTCGGTCATGTAGGATATATCTTACTACCTTCATCATTTTAAAATTTTTCTGCTAATTGGTGCCTTTCGTATCTATCCTGATGTGTAGAATGTGAAAACAGCATATTTTGTTCTGACATCGAAATATATATACAGGGTGCAGCAAAATTAACCGTTGCAGAAGACAAGATAATATTTCGTTTTCAGGAAAATATAAACGTTTTCTATAATTAGGGTATTTTCTCTTTGTGTTACGTAAAAATACACATATTTGAACTTCGGATGTCATATGCAAGCAACATAGTGGTGTTTCAGGGAAGGGGTGTGCAGTGAAATATGCGTTATTTTGATAAAAACACATAAGTAGTACCAAAAATGGTAAAGAATAAGGTACTTGATATCTACCATAGGGATCCCGGTTTGGGATCTCTATGAAAGATGTGCCTGCACTGCAGTTTGAGCTTTATTTCGTGAAAATATGTTAAATAGTTCGGAAGATATAGATCAAAACAGATTATAATACACAACAATTCGTAACAATTCAATATGTACATATTGACATATGATATATTGTCAGAAGGTTGCTAACCGACAGTTTTACGTGAAATAAAAAAATATAAGAAAAGTGAATAACTGAGTGGTAATTGGAATCAATTTTTGACCGAAGGTGCGCGTCATGTGATCTCATTGAAAAGGTAAGGTTTAAAGTCGTTCATGTATTATATATCTTGCTTACTTCATCATTTTAAAATTTCTCTGCTAATTTGTGCCTTTCGTATCTACCCTGATGTGCTGAATATGAAAACAGCATATTTTGTTCTGACATCGAAATATATATACAGGGTGCAACAAAATTAACCGCTGCAGAAGACAAGATAATATTTCGTTTTCAGGAAAATATAAACGTTTTCTATAATTAGGGTATTTTCTCTTTGCGTTACGTAAAAGTACACATATTTGAACTTCGGGTGTCATATGCAAGCAACATAGTGGTGTGTCAGGAAAGGGATTTGCAGTTTTATTTTGAAAAAAACACAAAAGTAGTACCAAAAATGGTAAAGAATAAGGTACTTGATATCAACCATAGGGATCCCGTTTTGGGATCTCTATGAAAGATGTGCCTGCACTGCAGTTTGAGCTTTATTTCGTGAAAATAAGTTAAATAGTTCGGAAGATATAGATCAAAACAGATTGTAATACACAACAATTCGTAACAATTCAATATGTAAGTATCGACATATGATATATTGTCAGAAGGTTGCCAACCAACAGTTTTACGTGAAATAAGAAAATTATAAGAAAAGTGAATAACTCAGTGGTAATTCGAATCAATTTTTGACAGAAGGTGTGCGTCACGTGATCTCATCGAAAAGGTAAGGGTTAAAGTCGTTCATGTAGAATATATCTTACTACCTTCATCATTTTATAATTTTTCTGCTAATTTGTGCCTTTCGTATCTATCCTGATGTGTAGAATGTGAAAACAGTATATTTTGTTCTGACATCGAAATATATATACAGGGTGCAGCAAAATTAACCGTTGCAGAAGACAAGATAATATTTCGTTTTCAGGAAAATATAAACGTTTTCTATAATTAGGGTATTTTCTCTTTGTGTTACGTAAAAATACACATATTTGAACTTCGGATGTCATATGCAAGCAACATAGTGGTGTTTCAGGGACGGGGTGTGCAGTGAAATATGCGTTATTTTGATAAAAACACAAAAGTAGTACCAAAAATGGTAAAGAATAAGGTACTTGATATCAACCATAGGGATCCCGGTTTGGGACCTCTATGATAGATGTGCCTGCACTGCAGTTTGAGCTTTATTTCGTGAAAATATGTTAAATAGTTCGGAAGATATAGACCAAAACAGATTATAATACACAACAATTCGTAACAATTCAATATGTAACTATTGACATATGATATATTGTCAGAAGGTTGCTAACCGACAGTTTTACGTGAAATAAGAAAATTATAAGAAAAGTGAATAACTGATTGGTAATTCGAATCAATTTTTGACAGAAGGTGTGCGTCACTTGATCTCATCGAAAAGGTAAAAGTTAAAGTCGGTCATGTAGGATATATCTTACTACCTTCATCATTTTATAATTTTTCTGCTAATTTGTGCCTTTCGTATCTATCCTGATGTGTAGAATGTGAAAACAGCATATTTTGTTCTGACATCGAAATATATATACAGGGTGCAGCAAAATTAACCGTTGCAGAAGACAAGATAATATTTCGTTTTCAGGAAAATATAAACGTTTTCTATAATTAGGGTATTTTCTCTTTGTGTTACGTAAAATTACACATATTTGAACTTCGGATGTCATATGCAAGCAACATAGTGGTGTTTCTGGGAACGGGTGTGCAGTGAAATATGCGTTATTTTGATAAAAACACATAAGTAGTACCAAAAATGGTAAAGAATAAGGTACTTGATATCAACCATAGGGATCCCGGTTTGGGATCTCTATGAAAGATGTGCCTGCACTGCAGTTTGAGCTTTATTTCGTGAAAATATGTTAAATAGTTCGGAAGATATAGATCAAAACAGATTATAATACACAACAATTCGTAACAATTCAATATGTACATATTGACATATGATATATTGTCAGAAGGTTGCTAACCGACAGTTTTACGTGAAATAAAAAAATATAAGAAAAGTGAATAACTGAGTGGTAATTGGAATCAATTTTTGACCGAAGGTGCGCGTCATGTGATCTCATTGAAAAGGTAAAGTTTAAAGTCGTTCATGTATTATATATCTTGCTTACTTCATCATTTTATAACTTTTCTGCTAATTTGTGCCTTTCGTATCTACCCTGATGTGCTGAATATGAAAACAGCATATTTTGTTCTGACATCGAAATATATATACAGGGTGCAACAAAATTAACCGCTTGCAGAAGACAAGATAATATTACGTTTTCAGGAAAATATAAACGTTTTCTATAATTAGGGTATTTTCTCTTTGCGTTACGTAAAAGTACACATATTTGAACTTCGGGTGTCATATGCAAGCAACATAGTGGTGTGTCAGGAAAGTGATTTGCAGTTTTATTTCGAAAAAAACACAAAAGTAGTACCAAAAATGGTAAAGAATAAGGTATTTGATATCAACCATAGGGACCCCGTTTGGGATCTCTATGAAAGATGTGCCTGCACTGCAGTTTGAGCTTTATTTCGTGAAAATAAGTTAAATAGTTCGGAAGATATAGATCAAAACAGATTGTAATACACAACAATTCGTAACAATTCAATATGTAAGTATCGACATATGATATATTGTCAGAAGGTTGCCAACCAACAGTTTTACGTGAAATAAGAAAATTATAAGAAAAGTGAATAACTCAGTGGTAATTCGAATCAATTTTTGACAGAAGGTGTGCGTCACGTGATCTCATCGAAAAGGTAAGGGTTAAAGTCGTTCATGTAGAATATATCTTACTACCTTCATCATTTTATAATTTTTCTGCTAATTTGTGCCTTTCATGTCTATCCTGATGTGTAGAATGTGAAAACAGCATATTTTGTTCTGACATCGAAATATATATACAGGGTGCAGCAAAATTAACCGTTGCAGAAGACAAGATAATATTTCGTTTTCAGGAAAATATAAACGTTTTCTATAATTAGGGTATTTTCTCTTTGTGTTACGTAAAAATACACATATTTGAACTTCGGGTGTCATATGCAAGCAACATAGTGGTGTGTCAGGGAAGGGGTGTGCAGTGAAATATGCGTTATTTTGAAAAAAACACAAAAGTAGTACCAAAAATGGTAAAGAATAAGGTACTTGATATCAACCATTGGGATCCCGGTTTGGGATCTCTATGAAAGATGTGCCTGCACTGCAGTTTGAGCTTTATTTCGTGAAAAAATGGTAAATAGTTCGGAAGATATAGATCAAAACAGATTATAATACACAACAATTCGTTACAATTCAATATGTACATATTGACATATGATATATTGTCAGAAGGTTGCTAACCGACAGTTTTACGTGAAATAAAAAAATATATAAGAAAAGTGAATAACTCAGTGGTAATTCGAATCAATTTTTGAAAGAAGGTGCGCGTCATGTGATCTCATTGAAAAGGTATGGGTTAAAATCCTTCATGTATTATATATCTTGCTTGCTTCATCATTTTATAATTTTTCTGCTAATTTGTTCCTTTCGTGTCTATCGTGATGTGTAGAATGTGAAAACAGCATATTTTGTTCTGACATCGAAATATATATACAGGGTGCAGCAAAATTAACCGTTGCAGAAGTCAAGATAATATTTCGTTTTCAGGAAAATATAAACGTTTTCTATAATTAGGGTATTTTCTCTTTGTGTTACGTAAAAATACACATATTTTAACTTCGGGTGTCATATGCAAGCAACATAGTGGTGTGTCAGGGAAGGGGTGTGCAGTGAAATATGCGTTGTTTTGATAAAAACACAAAAGTAGTACCAAAAATGGTAAAGAATAAGGTACTTGATATCAACCATAGGGATTCCGGTTTGGGGTGTCTATGAAAGATGTGCCTGCACTGCAGTTTGAGCTGAATTTCGTGAAAATATGTTAAATAGTTATGAAGATAGATACCAAAACATATTATAATACACAACAATTCGTAACAATTCAATATGTAACTATTGACATATGATATATTGTCAGAAGGTTGCCAACTAATAGTTTTACGTGAAATAAGAAAATTTATAAATAAAGTGAATAACTCAGTGGTAATTCGAATCAATTTTTGACAGAAGGTGTGCGTCACGTGATCACATCGAAAAGGTAAAGGTTAATGTCGGTCATGTAGGATATATCTTACTACCTTCATCATTTTATAATTTTTCTGCTAATTTGTGCCTTTCGTATCTATCCTGATGTGTAGAATGTGAAAACAGCATATTTTGTTCTGACATCGAAATATATATACAGGGTGCAGCAAAATTAACCGTTGCAGAAGACAAGATAATATTTCGTTTTCAGGAAAATATAAACGTTTTCTATAATTAGCGTATTTTCTCTTTGTGTTACGTAAAATTACACATACTTGAACTTCGGATGTCATATGCAAGCAACATAGTGGTGTTTCAGGGAAGGGGTGTGCAGTGAAATATGCGTTATTTTGATAAAAACACAAAAGTAGTACCAAAAATGGTAAAGAATAAGGTACTTGATATCAACCATAGGGATTCCGGTTTGGGATCTCTATGAAAGATGTGCCTGCACTGCAGTTTGAGCTTTATTTCGTGAAAATAAGTTAAGTAGTTCGGAAGATATAGATCAAAACAGATTGTAATACACAACAATTCGTAACAATTCAATATGTAAGTATCGACATATGATATATTGTCAGAAGGTTGCCAACCAACAGTTTTACGTGAAATAAGAAAATTATAAGAAAAGTGAATAACTCAGTGGTAATTCGAATCAATTTTTGACAGAAGGTGTGCGTCACGTGATCTCATCGAAAAGGTAAGGGTTAAAGTCGTTCATGTAGAATATATCTTACTACCTTCATCATTTTATAATTTTTCTGCTAATTTGTGCCTTTTGTGTCTATCCTGATGTGTAGAATGTGAAAACAGCATATTTTGTTCTGACATCGAAATATATATACAGGGTGCAGCAAAATTAACCGTTGCAGAAGACAAGATAATATTTCGTTTTCAGGAAAATATAAACGTTTTCTATAATTAGGTTATTTTCTCTTTGTGTTACGTAAAAATACACATATTTTAACTTCGGATGTCATATGCAAGCAACATAGTGGTGTGTCAGGGAAGGGGTGTGCAGTGAAATATGCGTTATTTTGAAAAAAACACAAAAGTAGTACCAAAAATGGTAAAGAATAAGGTACTTGATATCAACCATAGGGATTCCGGTTTGGGGTGTCTATGAAAGATGTGCCTGCACTGCAGTTTGTGCTGAATTTCTTGAAAATATGTTTAATAGTTATGAAGATAGATACCAAAACAGATTATAATACACAACAATTCGTAACAATTCAATATGTAACTATTGACATATGATATATTGTCAGAAGGTTGCTAACCGACAGTTTTACGTGAAATAAGAAAATTATAAGAAAAGTGAATAACTCAGTGGTATTTCGAATCAATTTTTGACAGAAGGTGTGCGTCACTTGATCTCATCGAAAAGGTAAAGGTTAAAGTCGGTCATGTAGGATATATCTTACTACCTTCATCATTTTATAATTTTTCTGCTAATTTGTGCCTTTCGTATCTATCCTGATGTGTAGAATGTGAAAACAGCATATTTTGTTCTGACATCGAAATATATATACAGGGTGCAGCAAAATTAACCGTTGCAGAAGACAAGATAATATTTCGTTTTCAGGAAAATATAAACGTTTTCTATAATTAGGGTATTTTCTCTTTGTGTTACGTAAAAATACACATATTTGAACTTCGGATGTCATATGCAAGCAACATAGTGGTGTTTCAGGGAAGGGGTGTGCAGTGAAATATGCGTTATTTTGATAAAAACACATAAGTAGTACCAAAAATGGTAAAGAATAAGGTACTTGATATCTACCATAGGGATCCCGGTTTGGGATCTCTATGAAAGATGTGCCTGCACTGCAGTTTGAGCTTTATTTCGTGAAAATATGTTAAATAGTTCGGAAGATATAGATCAAAACAGATTATAATACACAACAATTCGTAACAATTCAATATGTACATATTGACATATGATATATTGTCAGAAGGTTGCTAACCGACAGTTTTACGTGAAATAAAAAAATATAAGAAAAGTGAATAACTGAGTGGTAATTGGAATCAATTTTTGACCGAAGGTGCGCGTCATGTGATCTCATTGAAAAGGTAAGGTTTAAAGTCGTTCATGTATTATATATCTTGCTTACTTCATCATTTTAAAATTTCTCTGCTAATTTGTGCCTTTCGTATCTACCCTGATGTGCTGAATATGAAAACAGCATATTTTGTTCTGACATCGAAATATATATACAGGGTGCAACAAAATTAACCGTTGCAGAAGTCAAGATAATATTTCGTTTTCAGGAAAATATAAACGTTTTCTATAATTAGGGTATTTTCTCTTTGTGTTACGTAAAAATACACATATTTTAACTTCGGGTGTCATATGCAAGCAACATAGTGGTGTGTCAGGGAAGGGGTGTGCAGTGAAATATGCGTTATTTTGATAAAAACACAAAAGTAGTACCAAAAATGGTAAAGAATAAGGTACTTGATATCAACCATAGGGATTCCGGTTTGGGGTGTCTATGAAAGATGTGCCTGCACTGCAGTTTGAGCTGAATTTCGTGAAAATATGTTAAATAGTTATGAAGATAGATACCAAAACATATTATAATACACAACAATTCGTAACAATTCAATATGTAACTATTGACATATGATATATTGTCAGAAGGTTGCCAACTAATAGTTTTACGTGAAATAAGAAAATTTATAAATAAAGTGAATAACTCAGTGGTAATTCGAATCAATTTTTGACAGAAGGTGTGCGTCACGTGATCACATCGAAAAGGTAAAGGTTAATGTCGGTCATGTAGGATATATCTTACTACCTTCATCATTTTATAATTTTTCTGCTAATTTGTGCCTTTCGTATCTATCCTGATGTGTAGAATGTGAAAACAGCATATTTTGTTCTGACATCGAAATATATATACAGGGTGCAGCAAAATTAACCGTTGCAGAAGACAAGATAATATTTCGTTTTCAGGAAAATATAAACGTTTTCTATAATTAGGGTATTTTCTCTTTGTGTTACGTAAAATTACACATACTTGAACTTCGGATGTCATATGCAAGCAACATAGTGGTGTTTCAGGGAAAGGGTGTGCAGTGAAATATGCGTTATTTTGATAAAAACACAAAAGTAGTACCAAAAATGGTAAAGAATAAGGTACTTGATATCAACCATAGGGATCCCGGTTTGGGATCTCTATGAAAGATGTGCCTGCACTGCAGTTTGAGCTTTATTTCGTGAAAATAAGTTAAGTAGTTCGGAAGATATAGATCAAAACAGATTGTAATACACAACAATTCGTAACAATTCAATATGTAAGTATCGACATATGATATATTGTCAGAAGGTTGCCAACCAACAGTTTTACGTGAAATAAGAAAATTATAAGAAAAGTGAATAACTCAGTGGTAATTCGAATCAATTTTTGACAGAAGGTGTGCGTCACGTGATCTCATCGAAAAGGTAAGGGTTAAAGTCGTTCATGTAGAATATATCTTACTACCTTCATCATTTTATAATTTTTCTGCTAATTTGTGCCTTTTGTGTCTATCCTGATGTGTAGAATGTGAAAACAGCATATTTTGTTCTGACATCGAAATATATATACAGGGTGCAGCAAAATTAACCGTTGCAGAAGACAAGATAATATTTCGTTTTCAGGAAAATATAAACGTTTTCTATAATTAGGGTATTTTCTCTTTCTGTTACGTAAAAATACACATATTTTAACTTCGGATGTCATATGCAAGCAACATAGTGGTGTGTCAGGGAAGGGGTGTGCAGTGAAATATGCGTTATTTTGAAAAAAACACAAAAGTAGTACCAAAAATGGTAAAGAATAAGGTACTTGATATCAACCATAGGGATCCCGGTTTGGGATCTCTATGAAAGATGTGCCTGCACTGCAGTTTGAGCTTTATTTCGTGAAAATATGTTAAATAGTTCGGAAGATATAGATCAAAACAGATTATAATACACAACAATTCGTAACAATTCAATATGTACATATTGACATATGATATATTGTCAGAAGGTTGCCAACCAATAGTTTTACGTGAAATAAGAAAATTATAAGAAAAGTGAATAACTCAGTGGTAATTGGAATCAATTTTTGACAGAAGGTGTGCGTCACGTGATCTCATCGAAAAGGTAAAGGTTAAAGTCGGTCATGTAGGATATATCTTACTACCTTCATCATTTTATAATTTTTCTGCTAATTTGTGCCTTTCGTATCTATCCTGATGTGTAGAATGTGAAAACAGCATATTTTGTTCTGACATCGAAATATATATATACAGGGTGCAGCAAAATTAACCGTTGCAGAAGACAAGATAATATTTCGTTTTCAGGAAAATATAAACGTTTTCTATAATTAGGGTATTTTCTCTTTGTGTTACGTAAAAATACACATATTTGAACTTCGGATGTCATATGCAAGCAACATAATGGTGTTTCAGGGACGGGGTGTGCAGTGAAATATGCGTTATTTTGATAAAAACACAAAAGTAGTACCAAAAATGGTAAAGAATAAAGTACTTGATATCAACCATAGGAATCCCTGTTTGGGATCTCTAAAAAAGATGTGCCTGCACTGCAGTTTGAGCTTTATTTCGTGAAAATATGTTAAATAGTTCGGAAGATATAGATCAAAACAGATTATAATACACAACAAATAGTTACAATTCAATATGTACATATTGACATATGATATATTGTCAGAAGGTTGCCAACCAATAGTTTTACGTGAAATAAAAAAACATATAAGAAAAGTGAATAACTCAGTGGTAATTCGAATCAATTTTTGAAAGAAGGTGCGCGTCATGTGATCTCATTGAAAAGGTAAGGGTTAAAATCCTTCATGTATTATATATCTTGCTTGCTTCATCATTTTATAATTTTTCTGCTAATTTGTTCCTTTCGTGTCTATCGTGATGTGTAGAATGTGAAAACAGCATATTTTGTTCTGACATCGAAATATATATACAGGGTGGAGCAAAATTAACCGTTGCAGAAGACAAGATAATATTTCGTTTTCAGGAAAATATAAACGTTTTCTATAATTAGGGTATTTTCTCTTTGTGTTACGTAAAAATACACATATTTTAACTTCGGGTGTCATATGCAAGCAACATAGTGGTGTGTCAGGGAAGGGGTGTGCAGTGAAATATGCGTTATTTTGATAAAAACACATAAGTAGTACCAAAAATGGTAAAGAATAAGGTACTTGATATCAACCATAGGGATTCCGGTCTGGGGTGTCTATGAAAGATGTGCCTGCACTGCAGTTTGAGCTGAATTTCGTGAAAATATGTTAAATAGTTATGAAGATAGATACCAAAACAGATTATAATACACAACAATTCGTAACAATTCAATATGTAACTATTGACATATGATATATTGTCAGAAGGTTGCCAACTAATAGTTTTACGTGAAATAAGAACATTATAAGAAAAGTGAATAACTCAGTGGTAATTCGAATCAATTTTTGACAGAAGGTGTGCGTCACGTGATCACATCGAAAAGGTAAAGGTTAATGTCGGTCATGTAGGATATATCTTACTACCTTCATCATTTTATAATTTTTCTGCTAATTTGTGCCTTTCGTATCTATCCTGATGTGTAGAATGTGAAAACAGAATATTTTGTTCTGACATCGAAACATATATACAGGGTGCAGCAAAATTAACCGTTGCAGAAGACAAGATAATATTTCGTTTTCAGGAAAATATAAACGTTTTCTATAATTAGGGTATTTTCTCTTTGTGTTACGTAAAAATACACATATTTGAACTTCGGGTGTCATATGCAAGCAACATAGTGGTGTGTCAGGGAAGGGGTGTGCAGTGAAATATGCGTTATTTTGATAAAAAAACAAAAGTAGTACCAAAAATGGTAAAGAATAAGGTACTTGATATCAACCATAGGGATTCCGGTTTGGGGTGTCTATGAAACATGTGCCTGCACTGCAGTTTGTGCTGAATTTCTTGAAAATATGTTTAATAGTTATGAAGATAGATACCAAAACAGATTATAATACACAACAATTCGTAACAATTCAATATGTAACTATTGACATATGATATATTGTCAGAAGGTTGCTAACCGACAGTTTTACGTGAAATAAGAAAATTATAAGAAAAGTGAATAACTCAGTGGTATTTCGAATCAATTTTTGACAGAAGGTGTGCGTCACTTGATCTCATCGAAAAGGTAAAGGTTAAAGTCGGTCATGTAGGATATATCTTACTACCTTCATCATTTTATAATTTTTCTGCTAATTTGTGCCTTTCGTATCTATCCTGATGTGTAGAATGTGAAAACAGCATATTTTGTTCTGACATCGAAATATATATACAGGGTGCAGCAAAATTAACCGTTGCAGAAGACAAGATAATATTTCGTTTTCAGGAAAATATAAACGTTTTCTATAATTAGGGTATTTTCTCTTTGTGTTACGTAAAATTACACATATTTGAACTTCGGATGTCATATGCAAGCAACATAGTGGTGTTTCAGGGAACGGGTGTGCAGTGAAATATGCGTTATTTTGATAAAAACACATAAGTAGTACCAAAAATGGTAAAGAATAAGGTACTTGATATCAACCATAGGGATCCCGGTTTGGGATCTCTATGAAAGATGTGCCTGCACTGCAGTTTGAGCTTTATTTCGTGAAAATATGTTAAATAGTTCGGAAGATATAGATCAAAACATATTATAATACACAACAATTCGTAACAATTCAATATGTACATATTGACATATGATATATTGTCAGAAGGTTGCTAACCGACAGTTTTACGTGAAATAAAAAAATATAAGAAAAGTGAATAACTGAGTGGTAATTGGAATCAATTTTTGACCGAAGGTGCGCGTCATGTGATCTCATTGAAAAGGTAAGGTTTAAAGTCGTTCATGTATTATATATCTTGCTTACTTCATCATTTTATAACTTTTCTGCTAATTTGTGCCTTTCGTATCTACCCTGATGTGCTGAATATGAAAACAGCATATTTTGTTCTGACATCGAAATATATATACAGGGTGCAACAAAATTAACCGCTTGCAGAAGACAAGATAATATTACGTTTTCAGGAAAATATAAACGTTTTCTATAATTAGGGTATTTTCTCTTTGCGTTACGTAAAAGTACACATATTTGAACTTCGGGTGTCATATGCAAGCAACATAGTGGTGTGTCAGGGAAGGGGTGTGCAGTGAAATATGCGTTATTTTGATAAAAACACAAAAGTAGTACCAAAAATGGTAAAGAATAAGGTACTTGATATCAACCATAGGGATTCCGGTCTGGGGTGTCTATGAAAGATGTGCCTGCACTGCAGTTTGAGCTGAATTTCGTGAAAATATGTTAAATAGTTATGAAGATAGATACCAAAACAGATTATAATACACAACAATTCGTAACAATTCAATATGTAACTATTGACATATGATATATTGTCAGAAGGTTGCCAACTAATAGTTTTACGTGAAATAAGAACATTATAAGAAAAGTGAATAACTCAGTGGTAATTCGAATCAATTTTTGACAGAAGGTGTGCGTCACGTGATCACATCGAAAAGGTAAAGGTTAATGTCGGTCATGTAGGATATATCTTACTACCTTCATCATTTTATAATTTTTCTGCTAATTTGTGCCTTTCGTATCTATCCTGATGTGTAGAATGTGAAAACAGAATATTTTGTTCTGACATCGAAACATATATACAGGGTGCAGCAAAATTAACCGTTGCAGAAGACAAGATAATATTTCGTTTTCAGGAAAATATAAACGTTTTCTATAATTAGGGTATTTTCTCTTTGTGTTACGTAAAAATACACATATTTGAACTTCGGATGTCATATGCAAGCAACATAGTGGTGTTTCAGGGAAGGGGTGTGCAGTGAAATATGCGTTATTTTGATAAAAACACAAAAGTAGTACCAAAAATGGTAAAGAATAAAGTACTTGATATCAATCATAGGAATCCCTGTTTGGGATCTCTAAAAAAGATGTGCCTGCACTGCAGTTTGAGCTTTATTTCGTGAAAATATGTTAAATAGTTCGGAAGATATAGATCAAAACAGATTGTAATACACAACAATTCGTAACAATTCAATATGTAAGTATCGACATATGATATATTGTCAGAAGGTTGCCAACCAACAGTTTTACGTGAAATAAGAAAATTATAAGAAAAGTGAATAACTCAGTGGTAATTCGAATCAATTTTTGACAGAAGGTGTGCATCACGTGATCTCATCGAAAAGGTAAGGGTTAAAGTCGTTCATGTAGAATATATCTTACTACCTTCATCATTTTATAATTTTTCTGCTAATTTGTGCCTTTCGTATCTATCCTGATGTGTAGAATGTGAAAACAGCATATTTTGTTCTGACATCGAAATATATATACAGGGTGCAGCAAAATTAACCGTTGCAGAAGACAAGATATTATTTCGTTTTCAGGAAAATATAAACGTTTTCTATAATTAGGGTATTTTCTCTTTGTGTTACGTAAAAATACACATATTTGAACTTCGGGTGTCATATGCAAGCAACATAGTGGTGTGTCAGGGAAGGGGTGTGCAGTGAAATATGCGTTATTTTGATAAAAAAACAAAAGTAGTACCAAAAATGGTAAAGAATAAGGTACTTGATATCAACCATAGGGATTCCGGTTTGGGGTGTCTATGAAAGATGTGCCTGCACTGCAGTTTGTGCTGAATTTCTTGAAAATATGTTTAATAGTTATGAAGATAGATACCAAAACAGATTATAATACACAACAATTCGTAACAATTCAATATGTAACTATTGACATATGATATATTGTCAGAAGGTTGCTAACCGACAGTTTTACGTGAAATAAGAAAATTATAAGAAAAGTGAATAACTCAGTGGTATTTCGAATCAATTTTTGACAGAAGGTGTGCGTCACTTGATCTCATCGAAAAGGTAAAGGTTAAAGTCGGTCATGTAGGATATATCTTACTACCTTCATCATTTTATAATTTTTCTGCTAATTTGTGCCTTTCGTATCTATCCTGATGTGTAGAATGTGAAAACAGCATATTTTGTTCTGACATCGAAATATATATACAGGGTGCAGCAAAATTAACCGTTGCAGAAGACAAGATAATATTTCGTTTTCAGGAAAATATAAACGTTTTCTATAATTAGGGTATTTTCTCTTTGTGTTACGTAAAATTACACATATTTGAACTTCGGATGTCATATGCAAGCAACATAGTGGTGTTTCAGGGAACGGGTGTGCAGTGAAATATGCGTTATTTTGATAAAAACACATAAGTAGTACCAAAAATGGTAAAGAATAAGGTACTTGATATCAACCATAGGGATCCCGGTTTGGGATCTCTATGAAAGATGTGCCTGCACTGCAGTTTGAGCTTTATTTCGTGAAAATATGTTAAATAGTTCGGAAGATATAGATCAAAACAGATTATAATACACAACAATTCGTAACAATTCAATATGTACATATTGACATATGATATATTGTCAGAAGGTTGCTAACCGACAGTTTTACGTGAAATAAAAAAATATAAGAAAAGTGAATAACTGAGTGGTAATTGGAATCAATTTTTGACCGAAGGTGCGCGTCATGTGATCTCATTGAAAAGGTAAGGTTTAAAGTTGTTCATGTATTATATATCTTGCTTACTTCATCATTTTATAACTTTTCTGCTAATTTGTGCCTTTCGTATCTACCCTGATGTGCTGAATATGAAAACAGCATATTTTGTTCTGACATCGAAATATATATACAGGGTGCAACAAAATTAACCGCTTGCAGAAGACAAGATAATATTACGTTTTCAGGAAAATATAAACGTTTTCTATAATTAGGGTATTTTCTCTTTGCGTTACGTAAAAGTACACATATTTGAACTTCGGGTGTCATATGCAAGCAACATAGTGGTGTGTCAGGAAAGTGATTTGCAGTTTTATTTCGAAAAAAACACAAAAGTAGTACCAAAAATGGTAAAGAATAAGGTAATTGATATCAACCATAGGGACCCCGTTTGGGATCTCTATGAAAGATGTGCCTGCACTGCAGTTTGAGCTTTATTTCGTGAAAATAAGTTAAATAGTTCGGAAGATATAGATCAAAACAGATTGTAATACACAACAATTCGTAACAATTCAATATGTAAGTATCGACATATGATATATTGTCAGAAGGTTGCCAACCAACAGTTTTACGTGAAATAAGAAAATTATAAGAAAAGTGAATAACTCAGTGGTAATTCGAATCAATTTTTGACAGAAGGTGTGCGTCACGTGATCTCATCGAAAAGGTAAGGGTTAAAGTCGTTCATGTAGAATATATCTTACTACCTTCATCATTTTATAATTTTTCTGCTAATTTGTGCCTTTCATGTCTATCCTGATGTGTAGAATGTGAAAACAGCATATTTTGTTCTGACATCGAAATATATATACAGGGTGCAGCAAAATTAACCGTTGCAGAAGACAAGATAATATTTCGTTTTCAGGAAAATATAAACGTTTTCTATAATTAGGGTATTTTCTCTTTGTGTTACGTAAAAATACACATATTTGAACTTCGGGTGTCATATGCAAGCAACATAGTGGTGTGTCAGGGAAGGGGTGTGCAGTGAAATATGCGTTATTTTGAAAAAAACACAAAAGTAGTACCAAAAATGGTAAAGAATAAGGTACTTGATATCAACCATAGGGATCCCGGTTTGGGATCTCTATGAAAGATGTGCCTGCACTGCAGTTTGAGCTTTATTTCGTGAAAATATGTTAAATAGTTCGGAAGATATAGATCAAAACAGATTATAATACACAACAATTCGTTACAATTCAATATGTACATATTGACATATGATATATTGTCAGAAGGTTGCTAACCGACAGTTTTACGTGAAATAAAAAAATATATAAGAAAAGTGAATAACTCAGTGGTAATTCGAATCAATTTTTGAAAGAAGGTGCGCGTCATGTGATCTCATTGAAAAGGTATGGGTTAAAATCCTTCTTGTATTATATATCTTGCTTGCTTCATCATTTTATAATTTTTCTGCTAATTTGTTCCTTTCGTGTCTATCGTGATGTGTAGAATGTGAAAACAGCATATTTTGTTCTGACATCGAAATATATATACAGGGTGCAGCAAAATTAACCGTTGCAGAAGTCAAGATAATATTTCGTTTTCAGGAAAATATAAACGTTTTCTATAATTAGGGTATTTTCTCTTTGTGTTACGTAAAAATACACATATTTTAACTTCGGGTGTCATATGCAAGCAACATAGTGGTGTGTCAGGGAAGGGGTGTGCAGTGAAATATGCGTTGTTTTGATAAAAACAAAAAAGTAGTACCAAAAATGGTAAAGAATAAGGTACTTGATATCAACCATAGGGATTCCGGTTTGGGGTGTCTATGAAAGATGTGCCTGCACTGCAGTTTGAGCTGAATTTCGTGAAAATATGTTAAATAGTTATGAAGATAGATACCAAAACATATTATAATACACAACAATTCGTAACAATTCAATATGTATATATTGACATATGATATATTGTCAGAAGGTTGCCAACCAATAGTTTTACGTGAAATAAGAAAATTATAAGAAAAGTGAATAACTCAGTGGTAATTGGAATCAATTTTTGACAGAAGGTGTGCGTCACGTGATCTCATCGAAAAGGTAAAGGTTAAAGTCGGTCATGTAGGATATATCTTACTACCTTCATCATTTTATAATTTTTCTGCTAATTTGTGCCTTTCGTATCTATCCTGATGTGTAGAATGTGAAAACAGCATATTTTGTTCTGACATCGAAATATATATACAGGGTGCAGCAAAATTAACCGTTGCAGAAGACAAGATAATATTTCGTTTTCAGGAAAATATAAACGTTTTCTATAATTAGGGTATTTTCTCTTTGTGTTACGTAAAAATACACATATTTGAACTTCGGATGTCATATGCAAGCAACATAATGGTGTTTCAGGGACGGGGTGTGCAGTGAAATATGCGTTATTTTGATAAAAACACAAAAGTAGTACCAAAAATGGTAAAGAATAAAGTACTTGATATCAACCATAGGAATCCCTGTTTGGGATCTCTAAAAAAGATGTGCCTGCACTGCAGTTTGAGCTTTATTTCGTGAAAATATGTTAAATAGTTCGGAAGATATAGATCAAAACAGATTATAATACACAACAATTCGTTACAATTCAATATGTACATATTGACATATGATATATTGTCAGAAGGTTGCCAACCAATAGTTTTACGTGAAATAAAAAAATATATAAGAAAAGTGAATAACTCAGTGGTAATTCGAATCAATTTTTGAAAGAAGGTGCGCGTCATGTGATCTCATTGAAAAGGTAAGGGTTAAAATCCTTCATGTATTATATATCTTGCTTGCTTCATCATTTTATAATTTTTCTGCTAATTTGTTCCTTTCGTGTCTATCGTGATGTGTAGAATGTGAAAACAGCATATTTTGTTCTGACATCGAAATATATATACAGGGTGGAGCAAAATTAACCGTTGCAGAAGACAAGATAATATTTCGTTTTCAGGAAAATATAAACGTTTTCTATAATTAGGGTATTTTCTCTTTGTGTTACGTAAAAATACACATATTTTAACTTCGGGTGTCATATGCAAGCAACATAGTGGTGTGTCAGGGAAGGGGTATGCAGTGAAATATGCGTTATTTTGATAAAAACACAAAAGTAGTACCAAAAATGGTAAAGAATAAGGTACTTGATATCAACCATAGGGATTCCGGTCTGGGGTGTCTATGAAAGATGTGCCTGCACTGCAGTTTGAGCTGAATTTCGTGAAAATATGTTAAATAGTTATGAAGATAGATACCAAAACAGATTATAATACACAACAATTCGTAACAATTCAATATGTAACTATTGACATATGATATATTGTCAGAAGGTTGCCAACTAATAGTTTTACGTGAAATAAGAACTTTATAAAAAAGTGAATAACTCAGTGGTAATTCGAATCAATTTTTGACAGAAGGTGTGCGTCACGTGATCACATCGAAAAGGTAAAGGTTAATGTCGGTCATGTAGGATATATCTTACTACCTTCATCATTTTATAATTTTTTTGCTAATTTGTGCCTTTCGTATCTATCCTGATGTGTAGAATGTGAAAACAGAATATTTTGTTCTGACATCGAAACATATATACAGGGTGCAGCAAAATTAACCGTTGCAGAAGACAAGATAATATTTCGTTTTCAGGAAAATATAAACGTTTTCTATAATTAGGGTATTTTCTCTTTGTGTTACGTAAAAATACACATATTTGAACTTCGGATGTCATATGCAAGCAACATAGTGGTGTTTCAGGGAAGGGGTGTGCAGTGAAATATGCGTTATTTTGATAAAAACACAAAAGTAGTACCAAAAATGGTAAAGAATAAAGTACTTGATATCAACCATAGGAATCCCTGTTTGGGATCTCTAAAAAAGATGTGCCTGCACTGCAGTTTGAGCTTTATTTCGTGAAAATAAGTTAAATAGTTCGGAAGATATAGATCAAAACAGATTGTAATACACAACAATTCGTAACAATTCAATATGTAAGTATCGACATATGATATATTGTCAGAAGGTTGCCAACCAACAGTTTTACGTGAAATAAGAAAATTATAAGAAAAGTGAATAACTCAGTGGTAATTCGAATCAATTTTTGACAGAAGGTGTGCGTCACGTGATCTCATCGAAAAGGTAAGGGTTAAAGTCGTTCATGTAGAATATATCTTACTACCTTCATCATTTTATAATTTTTCTGCTAATTTGTGCCTTTCATGTCTATCCTGATGTGTAGAATGTGAAAACAGCATATTTTGTTCTGACATCGAAATATATATACAGGGTGCAGCAAAATTAACCGTTGCAGAAGACAAGATAATATTTCGTTTTCAGGAAAATATAAACGTTTTCTATAATTAGGGTATTTTCTCTTTGTGTTACGTAAAAATACACATATTTGAACTTCGGGTGTCATATGCAAGCAACATAGTGGTGTGTCAGGGAAGGGGTGTGCAGTGAAATATGCGTTATTTTGAAAAAAACACAAAAGTAGTACCAAAAATGGTAAAGAATAAGGTACTTGATATCAACCATAGGGATCCCGGTTTGGGATCTCTATGAAAGATGTGCCTGCACTGCAGTTTGAGCTTTATTTCGTGAAAATATGTTAAATAGTTCGGAAGATATAGATCAAAACAGATTATAATACACAACAATTCGTTACAATTCAATATGTACATATTGACATATGATATATTGTCAGAAGGTTGCTAACCGACAGTTTTACGTGAAATAAAAAAATATATAAGAAAAGTGAATAACTCAGTGGTAATTCGAATCAATTTTTGAAAGAAGGTGCGCGTCATGTGATCTCATTGAAAAGGTATGGGTTAAAATCCTTCTTGTATTATATATCTTGCTTGCTTCATCATTTTATAATTTTTCTGCTAATTTGTTCCTTTCGTGTCTATCGTGATGTGTAGAATGTGAAAACAGCATATTTTGTTCTGACATCGAAATATATATACAGGGTGCAGCAAAATTAACCGTTGCAGAAGTCAAGATAATATTTCGTTTTCAGGAAAATATAAACGTTTTCTATAATTAGGGTATTTTCTCTTTGTGTTACGTAAAAATACACATATTTTAACTTCGGGTGTCATATGCAAGCAACATAGTGGTGTGTCAGGGAAGGGGTGTGCAGTGAAATATGCGTTGTTTTGATAAAAACAAAAAAGTAGTACCAAAAATGGTAAAGAATAAGGTACTTGATATCAACCATAGGGATTCCGGTTTGGGGTGTCTATGAAAGATGTGCCTGCACTGCAGTTTGAGCTGAATTTCGTGAAAATATGTTAAATAGTTATGAAGATAGATACCAAAACATATTATAATACACAACAATTCGTAACAATTCAATATGTACATATTGACATATGATATATTGTCAGAAGGTTGCCAACCAATAGTTTTACGTGAAATAAGAAAATTATAAGAAAAGTGAATAACTCAGTGGTAATTGGAATCAATTTTTGACAGAAGGTGTGCGTCACGTGATCTCATCGAAAAGGTAAAGGTTAAAGTCGGTCATGTAGGATATATCTTACTACCTTCATCATTTTATAATTTTTCTGCTAATTTGTGCCATTCGTATCTATCCTGATGTGTAGAATGTGAAAACAGCATATTTTGTTCTGACATCGAAATATATATACAGGGTGCAGCAAAATTAACCGTTGCAGAAGACAAGATAATATTTCGTTTTCAGGAAAATATAAACGTTTTCTATAATTAGGGTATTTTCTCTTTGTGTTACGTAAAAATACACATATTTGAACTTCGGATGTCATATGCAAGCAACATAATGGTGTTTCAGGGACGGGGTGTGCAGTGAAATATGCGTTATTTTGATAAAAACACAAAAGTAGTACCAAAAATGGTAAAGAATAAAGTACTTGATATCAACCATAGGAATCCCTGTTTGGGATCTCTAAAAAAGATGTGCCTGCACTGCAGTTTGAGCTTTATTTCGTGAAAATATGTTAAATAGTTCGGAAGATATAGATCAAAACAGATTATAATACACAACAATTCGTTACAATTCAATATGTACATATTGACATATGATATATTGTCAGAAGGTTGCCAACCAATAGTTTTACGTGAAATAAAAAAATATATAAGAAAAGTGAATAACTCAGTGGTAATTCGAATCAATTTTTGAAAGAAGGTGCGCGTCATGTGATCTCATTGAAAAGGTAAGGGTTAAAATCCTTCATGTATTATATATCTTGCTTGCTTCATCATTTTATAATTTTTCTGCTAATTTGTTCCTTTCGTGTCTATCGTGATGTGTAGAATGTGAAAACAGCATATTTTGTTCTGACATCGAAATATATATACAGGGTGGAGCAAAATTAACCGTTGCAGAAGACAAGATAATATTTCGTTTTCAGGAAAATATAAACGTTTTCTATAATTAGGGTATTTTCTCTTTGTGTTACGTAAAAATACACATATTTTAACTTCGGGTGTCATATGCAAGCAACATAGTGGTGTGTCAGGGAAGGGGTATGCAGTGAAATATGCGTTATTTTGATAAAAACACAAAAGTAGTACCAAAAATGGTAAAGAATAAGGTACTTGATATCAACCATAGGGATTCCGGTCTGGGGTGTCTATGAAAGATGTGCCTGCACTGCAGTTTGAGCTGAATTTCGTGAAAATATGTTAAATAGTTATGAAGATAGATACCAAAACAGATTATAATACACAACAATTCGTAACAATTCAATATGTAACTATTGACATATGATATATTGTCAGAAGGTTGCCAACTAATAGTTTTACGTGAAATAAGAACTTTATAAAAAAGTGAATAACTCAGTGGTAATTCGAATCAATTTTTGACAGAAGGTGTGCGTCACGTGATCACATCGAAAAGGTAAAGGTTAATGTCGGTCATGTAGGATATATCTTACTACCTTCATCATTTTATAATTTTTTTGCTAATTTGTGCCTTTCGTATCTATCCTGATGTGTAGAATGTGAAAACAGAATATTTTGTTCTGACATCGAAACATATATACAGGGTGCAGCAAAATTAACCGTTGCAGAAGACAAGATAATATTTCGTTTTCAGGAAAATATAAACGTTTTCTATAATTAGGGTATTTTCTCTTTGTGTTACGTAAAAATACACATATTTGAACTTCGGATGTCATATGCAAGCAACATAGTGGTGTTTCAGGGAAGGGGTGTGCAGTGAAATATGCGTTATTTTGATAAAAACACAAAAGTAGTACCAAAAATGGTAAAGAATAAAGTACTTGATATCAACCATAGGAATCCCTGTTTGGGATCTCTAAAAAAGATGTGCCTGCACTGCAGTTTGAGCTTTATTTCGTGAAAATAAGTTAAATAGTTCGGAAGATATAGATCAAAACAGATTGTAATACACAACAATTCGTAACAATTCAATATGTAAGTATCGACATATGATATATTGTCAGAAGGTTGCCAACCAACAGTTTTACGTGAAATAAGAAAATTATAAGAAAAGTGAATAACTCAGTGGTAATTCGAATCAATTTTTGACAGAAGGTGTGCATCACGTGATCTCATCGAAAAGGTAAGGGTTAAAGTCGTTCATGTAGAATATATCTTACTACCTTCATCATTTTATAATTTTTCTGCTAATTTGTGCCTTTCGTATCTATCCTGATGTGTAGAATGTGAAAACAGCATATTTTGTTCTGGCATCGAAATATATATACAGGGTGCAGCAAAATTAACCGTTGCAGAAGACAAGATATTATTTCGTTTTCAGGAAAATATAAACGTTTTCTATAATTAGGGTATTTTCTCTTTGTGTTACGTAAAAATACACATATTTGAACTTCGGGTGTCATATGCAAGCAACATAGTGGTGTGTCAGGGAAGGGGTGTGCAGTGAAATATGCGTTATTTTGATAAAAACACAAAAGTAGTACCAAAAATGGTAAAGAATAAGGTACTTGATATCAACCATAGGGATTCCGGTTTGGGGTGTCTATGAAAGATGTGCCTGCACTGCAGTTTGTGCTGAATTTCTTGAAAATATGTTTAATAGTTATGAAGATAGATACCAAAACAGATTATAATACACAACAATTCGTAACAATTCAATATGTAACTATTGACATATGATATATTGTCAGAAGGTTGCTAACCGACAGTTTTACGTGAAATAAGAAAATTATAAGAAAAGTGAATAACTCAGTGGTATTTCGAATCAATTTTTGACAGAAGGTGTGCGTCACTTGATCTCATCGAAAAGGTAAAGGTTAAAGTCGGTCATGTAGGATATATCTTACTACCTTCATCATTTTATAATTTTTCTGCTAATTTGTGCCTTTCGTATCTATCCTGATGTGTAGAATGTGAAAACAGCATATTTTGTTCTGACATCGAAATATATATACAGGGTGCAGCAAAATTAACCGTTGCAGAAGACAAGATAATATTTCGTTTTCAGGAAAATATAAACGTTTTCTATAATTAGGGTATTTTCTCTTTGTGTTACGTAAAAATACACATATTTGAACTTCGGATGTCATATGCAAGCAACATAGTGGTGTTTCAGGGAAGGGGTGTGCAGTGAAATATGCGTTATTTTGATAAAAACACATAAGTAGTACCAAAAATGGTAAAGAATAAGGTACTTGATATCTACCATAGGGATCCCGGTTTGGGATCTCTATGAAAGATGTGCCTGCACTGCAGTTTGAGCTTTATTTCGTGAAAATATGTTAAATAGTTCGGAAGATATAGATCAAAACAGATTATAATACACAACAATTCGTAACAATTCAATATGTAACTATTGACATATGATATATTGTCAGAAGGTTGCCAACTAATAGTTTTACGTGAAATAAGAAAATTTATAAATAAAGTGAATAACTCAGTGGTAATTCGAATCAATTTTTGACAGAAGGTGTGCGTCACGTGATCACATCGAAAAGGTAAAGGTTAAAGTCGGTCATGTAGGATATATCTTACTACCTTCATCATTTTATAATTTTTCTGCTAATTTGTGCCTTTCGTATCTATCCTGATGTGTAGAATGTGAAAACAGCATATTTTGTTCTGACATCGAAATATATATACAGGGTGCAGCAAAATTAACCGTTGCAGAAGACAAGATAATATTTCGTTTTCAGGAAAATATAAACGTTTTCTATAATTAGGGTATTTTCTCTTTGTGTTACGTAAAAATACACATATTTGAACTTCGGATGTCATATGCAAGCAACATAGTGGTGTTTCAGGGAAGGGGTGTGCAGTGAAATATGCGTTATTTTGATAAAAACACATAAGTAGTACCAAAAATGGTAAAGAATAAGGTACTTGATATCTACCATAGGGATCCCGGTTTGGGATCTCTATGAAAGATGTGCCTGTACTGCAGTTTGAGCTTTATTTCGTGAAAATATGTTAAATAGTTCGGAAGATATAGATCAAAACAGATTATAATACACAACAATTCGTAACAATTCAATATGTACATATTGACATATGATATATTGTCAGAAGGTTGCTAACCGACAGTTTTACGTGAAATAAAAAAAATATAAGAAAAGTGAATAACTGAGTGGTAATTGGAATCAATTTTTGACCGAAGGTGCGCGTCATGTGATCTCATTGAAAAGGTAAGGTTTAAGGTCGTTCATGTATTATATATCTTGCTTACTTCATCATTTTATAATTTCTCTGCTAATTTGTGCCTTTAGTATCTACCCTGATGTGCTGAATATGAAAACAGCATATTTTGTTCTGACATCGAAATATATATACAGGGTGCAACAAAATTAACCGCTGCAGAAGACAAGATAATATTTCGTTTTCAGGAAAATATAAACGTTTTCTATAATTAGGGTATTTTCTCTTTGCGTTACGTAAAAGTACACATATTTGAACTTCGGGTGTCATATGCAAGCAACATAGTGGTGTGTCAGGAAAGGGATTTGCAGTTTTATTTTGAAAAAAACACAAAAGTAGTACCAAAAATGGTAAAGAATAAGGTACTTGATATCAACCATAGGGATCCCGGTTTGGGATCTCTATGAAAGATGTGCCTGCACTGCAGTTTGAGCTTTATTTCGTGAAAATAAGTTAAATAGTTCGGAAGATATAGATCAAAACAGATTGTAATACACAACAATTCGTAACAATTCAATATGTAAGTATCGAAATATGATATATTGTCAGAAGGTTGCCAACCAACAGTTTTACGTGAAATAAGAAAATTATAAGAAAAGTGAATAACTCAGTGGTAATTCGAATCAATTCTTGACAGAAGGTGTGCGTCACGTGATCTCATCGAAAAGGTAAGGGTTAAAGTCGTTCATGTAGAATATATCTTACTACCTTCATCATTTTATAATTTTTCTGCTAATTTGTGGCTTTCGTGTCTATACTGATGTGTAAAATGTGAAAACAGCATATTTTGTTCTGACATCGAAATATATATACAGGGTGCAGCAAAATTAACCGTTGCAGAAGACAAGATAATATTTCGTTTTCAGGAAAATATAAACGTTTTCTATAATTAGGGTATTTTCTCTTTGTGTTACGTAAAAATACACATATTTGAACTTCGGGTGTCATATGCAAGCAACATAGTGGTGTGTCAGGGAAGGGGTGTGCAGTGAAATATGCGTTATTTTGAAAAAAACACAAAAGTAGTACCAAAAATGGTAAAGAATAAGGTACTTGATATCAACCATAGGGATCCCGGTTTGGGATCTCTATGAAAGATGTGCCTGCACTGCAGTTTGAGCTTTATTTCGTGAAAATATGTTAAATAGTTCGGAAGATATAGATCAAAACAGATTATAATACACAACAATTCGTTACAATTCAATATGTACATATTGACATATGATATATTGTCAGAAGGTTGCTAACCGACAGTTTTACGTGAAATAAAAAAATATATAAGAAAAGTGAATAACTCAGTGGTAATTCGAATCAATTTTTGAAAGAAGGTGCGCGTCATGTGATCTCATTGAAAAGGTATGGGTTAAAATCCTTCATGTATTATATATCTTGCTTGCTTCATCATTTTATAATTTTTCTGCTAATTTGTTCCTTTCGTGTCTATCGTGATGTGTAGAATGTGAAAACAGCATATTTTGTTCTGACATCGAAATATATATACAGGGTGCAGCAAAATTAACCGTTGCAGAAGTCAAGATAATATTTCGTTTTCAGGAAAATATAAACGTTTTCTATAATTAGGGTATTTTCTCTTTGTGTTACGTAAAAATACACATATTTTAACTTCGGGTGTCATATGCAAGCAACATAGTGGTGTGTCAGGGAAGGGGTGTGCAGTGAAATATGCGTTGTTTTGATAAAAACACAAAAGTAGTACCAAAAATGGTAAAGAATAAGGTACTTGATATCACCCATAGGGATTCCGGTTTGGGGTGTCTATGAAAGATGTGCCTGCACTGCAGTTTGAGCTGAATTTCGTGAAAATATGTTAAATAGTTATGAAGATAGATACCAAAACATATTATAATACACAACAATTCGTAACAATTCAATATGTACATATTGACATATGATATATTGTCAGAAGGTTGCCAACCAATAGTTTTACGTGAAATAAGAAAATTATAAGAAAAGTGAATAACTCAGTGGTAATTGGAATCAATTTTTGACAGAAGGTGTGCGTCACGTGATCTCATCGAAAAGGTAAAGGTTAAAGTCGGTCATGTAGGATATATCTTACTACCTTCATCATTTTATAATTTTTCTGCTAATTTGTGCCTTTCGTATCTATCCTGATGTGTAGAATGTGAAAACAGCATATTTTGTTCTGACATCGAAATATATATACAGGGTGCAGCAAAATTAACCGTTGCAGAAGACAAGATAATATTTCGTTTTCAGGAAAATATAAACGTTTTCTATAATTAGGGTATTTTCTCTTTGTGTTACGTAAAAATACACATATTTGAACTTCGGATGTCATATGCAAGCAACATAGTGGTGTTTCAGGGAAGGGGTGTGCAGTGAAATATGCGTTATTTTGATAAAAACACAAAAGTAGTACCAAAAATGGTAAAGAATAAAGTACTTGATATCAACCATAGGAATCCCTGTTTGGGATCTCTAAAAAAGATGTGCCTGCACTGCAGTTTGAGCTTTATTTCGTGAAAATAAGTTAAATAGTTCGGAAGATATAGATCAAAACAGATTGTAATACACAACAATTCGTAACAATTCAATATGTAAGTATCGACATATGATATATTGTCAGAAGGTTGCCAACCAACAGTTTTACGTGAAATAAGAAAATTATAAGAAAAGTGAATAACTCAGTGGTAATTCGAATCAATTTTTGACAGAAGGTGTGCATCACGTGATCTCATCGAAAAGGTAAGGGTTAAAGTCGTTCATGTAGAATATATCTTACTACCTTCATCATTTTATAATTTTTCTGCTAATTTGTGCCTTTCGTATCTATCCTGATGTGTAGAATGTGAAAACAGCATATTTTGTTCTGGCATCGAAATATATATACAGGGTGCAGCAAAATTAACCGTTGCAGAAGACAAGATATTATTTCGTTTTCAGGAAAATATAAACGTTTTCTATAATTAGGGTATTTTCTCTTTGTGTTACGTAAAAATACACATATTTGAACTTCGGGTGTCATATGCAAGCAACATAGTGGTGTGTCAGGGAAGGGGTGTGCAGTGAAATATGCGTTATTTTGATAAAAACACAAAAGTAGTACCAAAAATGGTAAAGAATAAGGTACTTGATATCAACCATAGGGATTCCGGTTTGGGGTGTCTATGAAAGATGTGCCTGCACTGCAGTTTGTGCTGAATTTCTTGAAAATATGTTTAATAGTTATGAAGATAGATACCAAAACAGATTATAATACACAACAATTCGTAACAATTCAATATGTAACTATTGACATATGATATATTGTCAGAAGGTTGCTAACCGACAGTTTTACGTGAAATAAGAAAATTATAAGAAAAGTGAATAACTCAGTGGTATTTCGAATCAATTTTTGACAGAAGGTGTGCGTCACTTGATCTCATCGAAAAGGTAAAGGTTAAAGTCGGTCATGTAGGATATATCTTACTACCTTCATCATTTTATAATTTTTCTGCTAATTTGTGCCTTTCGTATCTATCCTGATGTGTAGAATGTGAAAACAGCATATTTTGTTCTGACATCGAAATATATATACAGGGTGCAGCAAAATTAACCGTTGCAGAAGACAAGATAATATTTCGTTTTCAGGAAAATATAAACGTTTTCTATAATTAGGGTATTTTCTCTTTGTGTTACGTAAAAATACACATATTTGAACTTCGGATGTCATATGCAAGCAACATAGTGGTGTTTCAGGGAAGGGGTGTGCAGTGAAATATGCGTTATTTTGATAAAAACACATAAGTAGTACCAAAAATGGTAAAGAATAAGGTACTTGATATCTACCATAGGGATCCCGGTTTGGGATCTCTATGAAAGATGTGCCTGCACTGCAGTTTGAGCTTTATTTCGTGAAAATATGTTAAATAGTTCGGAAGATATAGATCAAAACAGATTATAATACACAACAATTCGTAACAATTCAATATGTAACTATTGACATATGATATATTGTCAGAAGGTTGCCAACTAATAGTTTTACGTGAAATAAGAAAATTTATAAATAAAGTGAATAACTCAGTGGTAATTGGAATCAATTTTTGACAGAAGGTGTGCGTCACGTGATCACATCGAAAAGGTAAAGGTTAAAGTCGGTCATGTAGGATATATCTTACTACCTTCATCATTTTATAATTTTTCTGCTAATTTGTGCCTTTCGTATCTATCCTGATGTGTAGAATGTGAAAACAGCATATTTTGTTCTGACATCGAAATATATATACAGGGTGCAGCAAAATTAACCGTTGCAGAAGACAAGATAATATTTCGTTTTCAGGAAAATATAAACGTTTTCTATAATTAGGGTATTTTCTCTTTGTGTTACGTAAAAATACACATATTTGAACTTCGGATGTCATATGCAAGCAACATAGTGGTGTTTCAGGGAAGGGGTGTGCAGTGAAATATGCGTTATTTTGATAAAAACACATAAGTAGTACCAAAAATGGTAAAGAATAAGGTACTTGATATCTACCATAGGGATCCCGGTTTGGGATCTCTATGAAAGATGTGCCTGTACTGCAGTTTGAGCTTTATTTCGTGAAAATATGTTAAATAGTTCGGAAGATATAGATCAAAACAGATTATAATACACAACAATTCGTAACAATTCAATATGTACATATTGACATATGATATATTGTCAGAAGGTTGCTAACCGACAGTTTTACGTGAAATAAAAAAATATAAGAAAAGTGAATAACTGAGTGGTAATTGGAATCAATTTTTGACCGAAGGTGCGCGTCATGTGATCTCATTGAAAAGGTAAGGTTTAAAGTCGTTCATGTATTATATATCTTGCTTACTTCATCATTTTATAATTTCTCTGCTAATTTGTGCCTTTAGTATCTATCCTGATGTGCTGAATATGAAAACAGCATATTTTGTTCTGACATCGAAATATATATACAGGGTGCAACAAAATTAACCGCTGCAGAAGACAAGATAATATTTCGTTTTCAGGAAAATATAAACGTTTTCTATAATTAGGGTATTTTCTCTTTGCGTTACGTAAAAGTACACATATTTGAACTTCGGGTGTCATATGCAAGCAACATAGTGGTGTGTCAGGGAAGGGGTGTGCAGTGAAATATGCGTTATTTTGAAAAAAACACAAAAGTAGTACCAAAAATGGTAAAGAATAAGGTACTTGATATCAACCATAGGGATCCCGGTTTGGGATCTCTATGAAAGATGTGCCTGCACTGCAGTTTGAGCTTTATTTCGTGAAAATATGTTAAATAGTTCGGAAGATATAGATCAAAACAGGTTATAATACACAACAATTCGTAACAATTCAATATGTACATATTGACATATGATATATTGTCAGAAGGTTGCCAACCAATAGTTTTACGTCAAATAAGAAAATTATAAGAAAAGTGAATAACTCAGTGGTAATTGGAATCAATTTTTGACAGAAGGTGTGCGTCACGTGATCTCATCGAAAAGGTAAGGGTTAAAGTCGTTCATGTAGAATATATCTTACTATCTTCATCATTTTTTTAATTTTTCTGCTAATTTGTGCCTTTCGTGTCTATCCTGATGTGTAGAATGTGAAAACAGCATATTTTGTTCTGACATCGAAATATATATACAGGGTGCAGCAAAATTAACCGTTGCAGAAGACAAGATAATATTTCGTTTTCAGGAAAATATAAACGTTTTCTATAATTAGGGTATTTTCTCCTTGTGTTACGTAAAATTACACATATTTGAACTTCGGATGTCATATGCAAGCAACATAGTGGTGTTTCAGGGAAGGGGTGTGCAGTGAAATATGCGTTATTTTGATAAAAACACATAAGTAGTACCAAAAATGGTAAAGAATAAGGTACTTGATATCAACCATAGTTATCCCGGTTTGGGATCTCTATGAAAGATGTGCCTGCACTGCAGTTTGAGCTTTATTTCGTGAAAATATGTTAAATAGTTCGGAAGATATAGATCAAAACAGATTATAATACACAACAATTCGTAACAATTCAATATGTACATATTGACATATGATATATTGTCAGAAGGTTGCTAACCGACAGTTTTACGTGAAATAAAAAAATATAAGAAAAGTGAATAACTGAGTGGTAATTGGAATCAATTTTTGACCGAAGGTGCGCGTCATGTGATCTCATTGAAAAGGTAAGGTTTAAAGTCGTTCATGTATTATATATCTTGCTTACTTCATCATTTTATAACTTTTCTGCTAATTTGTGCCTTTCGTATCTACCCTGATGTGCTGAATATGAAAACAGCATATTTTGTTCTGACATCGAAATATATATACAGGGTGCAACAAAATTAACCGCTTGCAGAAGACAAGATAATATTTCGTTTTCAGGAAAATATAAACGTTTTCTATAATTAGGGTATTTTCTCTTTTGCGTTACGTAAAAGTACACATATTTGAACTTCGGGTGTCATATGCAAGCAACATAGTGGTGTGTCAGGAAAGGCATTTGCAGTTTTATTTTGAAAAAAACACAAAAGTAGTACCAAAAATGGTAAAGAATAAGGTACTTTATATCAACCATAGGGATCCCGGTTTGGGATCTCTATGAAAGATGTGCCTACACTGCAGTTTGAGCTTTATTTCGTGAAAATAAGTTAAATAGTTCGGAAGATATAGATCAAAACAGATTGTAATACACAACAATTCGTAACAATTCAATATGTAAGTATCGACATATGATATATTGTCAGAAGGTTGCCAACCAACAGTTTTACGTGAAATAAGAAAATTATAAGAAAAGTGAATAACTCAGTGGTAATTGGAATCAATTTTTGACAGAAGGTGTGCGTCACGTGATCTCATCGATAAGGTAAGGGTTAAAGTCGTTCATGTAGAATATATCTTACTACCTTCATCATTTTATAATTTTTCTGCTAATTTGTGCCTTTCGTGTCTATACTGATGTGTAGAATGTGAAAACAGCATATTTTGTTCTGACATCGAAATATATATACAGGGTGCAGCAAAATTAACCGTTGCAGAAGACAAGATAATATTTCGTTTTCAGGAAAATATAAACGTTTTCTATAATTAGGGTGTTTTCTCTTTGTGTTACGTAAAAATACACATATTTGAACTTCGGATGTCATATGCAAGCAACATAGTGGTGTTTCAGGGACGGGGTGTGCAGTGAAATATGCGTTATTTTGATAAAAACACAAAAGTAGTACCAAAAATGGTAAAGAATAAGGTACTTGATATCAACCATAGGAATCCCTGTTTGGGATCTCTATGAAAGATGTGCCTGCACTGCAGTTTGAGCTTTATTTCGTGAAAATATGTTAAATAGTTCGGAAGATATGGATCAAAAAAGATTATAATACACAACAATTCGTTACAATTCAGTATGTACATATTGACATATGATATATTGTCAGAAGGTTGCTAACCGACAGTTTTACGTGAAATAAAAAAATATATAAGAAAAGTGAATAACTCAGTGGTAATTCGAATCAATTTTTGAAAGAAGGTGCGCGTCATGTGATCTCATTGAAAAGGTATGGGTTAAAATCCTTCATGTATTATATATCTTGCTTGCTTCATCATTTTATAATTTTTCTGCTAATTTGTTCCTTTCGTGTCTATCGTGATGTGTAGAATGTGAAAACAGCATATTTTGTTCTGACATCGAAATATATATACAGGGTGCAGCAAAATTAACCGTTGCAGAAGTCAAGATAATATTTCGTTTTCAGGAAAATATAAACGTTTTCTATAATTAAGGTATTTTCTCTTTGTGTTACGTAAAATCACACATATTTTAACTTCGGGTGTCATATGCAAGCAACATAGTGGTGTGTCAGGGAAGGGGTGTGCAGTGAAATATGCGTTATTTTGATAAAAACACAAAAGTAGTACCAAAAATGGTAAAGAATAAGGTACTTGATATCAACCATAGGGATTCCGGTTTGGGGTGTCTATGAAAGATGTGCCTGCACTGCAGTTTGAGCTGAATTTCGTGAAAATATGTTAAATAGTTATGAAGATAGATACCAAAACATATTATAATACACAACAATTCGTAACAATTCAATATGTAACTATTGACATATGATATATTGTCAGAAGGTTGCCAACTAATAGTTTTACGTGAAATAAGAAAATTTATAAATAAAGTGAATAACTCAGTGGTAATTCGAATCAATTTTTGACAGAAGGTGTGCGTCACGTGATCACATCGAAAAGGTAAAGGTTAATGTCGGTCATGTAGGATATATCTTACTACCTTCATCATTTTATAATTTTTCTGCTAATTTGTGCCTTTCGTATCTATCCTGATGTGTAGAATGTGAAAACAGCATATTTTGTTCTCACATCGAAATATATATACAGGGTGCAGCAAAATTAACCGTTGCAGAAGACAAGATAATATTTCGTTTTCAGGAAAATATAAACGTTTTCTATAATTAGCGTATTTTCAATTTGTGTTACGTAAAATTACACATACTTGAACTTCGCATGTCATATGCAAGCAACATAGTGGTGTTTCAGGGAAGGGGTGTGCAGTGAAATATGCGTTATTTTGATAAAAACACATAAGTAGTACCAAAAATGGTAAAGAATAAGGTACTTGATATCAACCATAGGGATCCCGGTTTGGGATCTCTATGAAAGATGTGCCTGCACTGCAGTTTGAGCTTTATTTCGTGAAAATATGTTAAATAGTTCGGAAGATATAGATCAAAACAGATTATAATACACAACAATTCGTAACAATTCAATATGTACATATTGACATATGATATATTGTCAGAAGGTTGCTAACCGACAGTTCTACGTGAAATAAAAAAATATAAGAAAAGTGAATAACTGAGTGGTAATTGGAATCAATTTTTGACCGAAGGTGCGCGTCATGTGATCTCATTGAAAAGGTAAGGGTTAAAATCCTTCATGTATTATATATCTTGCTTGCTTCATCATTTTATAATTTTTCTGCTAATTTGTTCCTTTCGTGTCTATCGTGATGTGTAGAATGTGAAAACAGCATATTTTGTTCTGACATCGAAATATATATACAGGGTGCAGCAAAATTAACCGTTGCAGAAGACAAGATAATATTTCGTTTTCAGGAAAATATAAACGTTTTCTATAATTAGGGGATTTTCTCTTTGCGTTACGTAAAAGTACACATATTTGAACTTCGGGTGTCATATGCAAGCAACATAGTGGTGTGTCAGGAAAGGGATTTGCAGTTTTATTTTGAAAAAAACACAAAAGTAGTACCAAAAATGGTAAAGAATAAGGTACTTTATATCAACCATAGGGATCCCGGTTTGGGATCTCTATGAAAGATGTGCCTGCACTGCAGTTTGAGCCTTATTTCGTGAAAATATGTTAAATAGTTCGGAAGATATAGATCAAAACAGATTGTAATACACAACAATTCGTAACAATTCAATATGTAAGTATCGACATATGATATATTGTCAGAAGGTTGCCAACCAACAGTTTTACGTGAAATAAGAAAATTATAAGAAAAGTGAATAACTCAGTGGTAATTCGAATCAATTTTTGACAGAAGGTGTGCATCACGTGATCTCATCGAAAAGGTAAGGGTTAAAGTCGTTCATGTAGAATATATCTTACTACCTTCATCATTTTATAATTTTTCTGCTAATTTGTGCCTTTCGTATCTATCCTGATGTGTAGAATGTGAAAACAGCATATTTTGTTCTGACATCGAAATATATATACAGGGTGCAGCAAAATTAACCGTTGCAGAAGACAAGATATTATTTCGTTTTCAGGAAAATATAAACGTTTTCTATAATTAGGGTATTTTCTCTTTGTGTTACGTAAAAATACACATATTTGAACTTCGGGTGTCATATGCAAGCAACATAGTGGTGTGTCAGGGAAGGGGTGTGCAGTGAAATATGCGTTATTTTGATAAAAACACAAAAGTAGTACCAAAAATGGTAAAGAATAAGGTACTTGATATCAACCATAGGGATTCCGGTTTGGGGTGCCTATGAAAGATGTGCCTGCACTGCAGTTTGTGCTGAATTTCTTGAAAATATGTTTAATAGTTATGAAGATAGATACCAAAACAGATTATAATACACAACAATTCGTAACAATTCAATATGTAACTATTGACATATGATATATTGTCAGAAGGTTGCTAACCGACAGTTTTACGTGAAATAAGAAAATTATAAGAAAAGTGAATAACTCAGTGGTATTTCGAATCAATTTTTGACAGAAGGTGTGCGTCACTTGATCTCATCGAAAAGGTAAAGGTTAAAGTCGGTCATGTAGGATATATCTTACTACCTTCATCATTTTATAATTTTTCTGCTAATTTGTGCCTTTCGTATCTATCCTGATGTGTAGAATGTGAAAACAGCATATTTTGTTCTGACATCGAAATATATATACAGGGTGCAGCAAAATTAACCGTTGCAGAAGACAAGATAATATTTCGTTTTCAGGAAAATATAAACGTTTTCTATAATTAGGGTATTTTCTCTTTGTGTTACGTAAAAATACACATATTTGAACTTCGGATGTCATATGCAAGCAACATAGTGGTGTTTCAGGGAAGGGGTGTGCAGTGAAATATGCGTTATTTTGATAAAAACACATAAGTAGTACCAAAAATGGTAAAGAATAAGGTACTTGATATCTACCATAGGGATCCCGGTTTGAAATCTCTATGAAAGATGTGCCTGTACTGCAGTTTGAGCTTTATTTCGTGAAAATATGTTAAATAGTTCGGAAGATATAGATCAAAACAGATTATAATACACAACAATTCGTAACAAATATGTACATATTGACATATGATATATTGTCAGAAGGTTGCTAACCGACAGTTTTACGTGAAATAAAAAAATATAAGAAAAGTGAATAACTGAGTGGTAATTGGAATCAATTTTTGACCGAAGGTGCGCGTCATGTGATCTCATTGAAAAGGTAAGGTTTAAAGTCGTTCATGTATTATATATCTTGCTTACTTCATCATTTTATAATTTCTCTGCTAATTTGTGCCTTTCGTATCTACCCTGATGTGCTGAATATGAAAACAGCATATTTTGTTCTGACATCGAAATATATATACAGGGTGCAACAAAATTTACCGCTGCAGAAGACAAGATAATATTTCGTTTTCAGGAAAATATAAACGTTTTCTATAATTAGGGTATTTTCTCTTTGCGTTACGTAAAAGTACACATATTTGAACTTCGGGTGTCATATGCAAGCAACATAGTGGTGTGTCAGGAAAGGGATTTGCAGTTTTATTTTGAAAAAAACACAAAAGTAGTACCAAAAATGGTAAAGAATAAGGTACTTGATATCAACCATAGGGATCCCGGTTTGGGATCTCTATGAAAGGTGTGCCTGCACTGCAGTTTGAGCTTTATTTCGTGAAAATAAGTTAAATAGTTCGGAAGATATAGATCAAAACAGATTGTAATACACAACAATTCGTAACAATTCAATATGTAAGTATCGACATATGATATATTGTCAGAAGGTTGCCAACCAACAGTTTTACGTGAAATAAGAAAATTATAAGAAAAGTGAATAACTCAGTGGTAATTCGAATCAATTTTTGACAGAAAGTGTGCGTCACGTGATCTCATCGAAAAGGTAAGGGTTAAAGTCGTTCATGTAGAATATATCTTACTACCTTCATCATTTTATAATTTTTCTGCTAATTTGTGGCTTTCGTGTCTATACTGATGTGTAAAATGTGAAAACAGCATATTTTGTTCTGACATCGAAATATATATACAGGGTGCAGCAAAATTAACCGTTGCAGAAGACAAGATAATATTTCGTTTTCAGGAAAATATAAACGTTTTTTATAATTAGGGTATTTTCTCTTTGTGTTACGTAAAAATACACATATTTGAACTTCGGGTGTCATATGCAAGCAACATAGTGGTGTGTCAGGGAAGGGGTGTGCAGTGAAATATGCGTTATTTTGAAAAAAACACAAAAGTAGTACCAAAAATGGTAAAGAATAAGGTATTTGATATCAACCATAGGGATCCCGGTTTGGGATCTCTATGAAAGATGTGCCTGCACTGCAGTTTGAGCTTTATTTCGTGAAAATATGTTAAATAGTTCGGAAGATATAGATCAAAACAGGTTATAATACACAACAATTCGTAACAATTCAATATGTACATATTGACATATGATATATTGTCAGAAGGTTGCCAACCAATAGTTTTACGTCAAATAAGAAAATTATAAGAAAAGTGAATAACTCAGTGGTAATTGGAATCAATTTTTGACAGAAGGTGTGCGTCACGTGATCTCATCGAAAAGGTAAAGGTTAAAGTCGGTCATGTAGGATATATCTTACTACCTTCATCATTTTATAATTTTTCTGCTAATTTGTGCCTTTCGTATCTATCCTGATGTGTAGAATGTGAAAACAGCATATTTTGTTCTGACATCGAAATATATATACAGGGTGCAGCAAAATTAACCGTTGCAGAAGACAAGATAATATTTCGTTTTCAGGAAAATATAAACGTTTTCTATAATTAGGGTATTTTCTCTTTGTGTTACGTAAAAATACACATATTTGAACTTCGGATGTCATATGCAAGCAACATAGTGGTGTTTCAGGGACGGGGTGTGCAGTGAAATATGCGTTATTTTGATAAAAACACAAAAGTAGTACCAAAAATGGTAAAGAATAAGGTACTTGATATCAACCATAGGGATCCCGGTTTGGGACCTCTATGATAGATGTGCCTGCACTGCAGTTTGAGCTTTATTTCGTGAAAATATGTTAAATAGTTCGGAAGATATAGACCAAAACAGATTATAATACACAACAATTCGTAACAATTCAATATGTAACTATTGACATATGATATATTGTCAGAAGGTTGCTAACCGACAGTTTTACGTGAAATAAGAAAATTATAAGAAAAGTGAATAACTCAGTGGTATTTCGAATCAATTTTTGACAGAAGGTGTGCGTCACTTGATCTCATCGAAAAGGTAAAGGTTAAAGTCGGTCATGTAGGATATATCTTACTACCTTCATCATTTTATAATTTTTCTGCTAATTTGTGCCTTTCGTATCTATCCTGATGTGTAGAATGTGAAAACAGCATATTTTGTTCTGACATCGAAATATATATACAGGGTGCAGCAAAATTAACCGTTGCAGAAGACAAGATAATATTTCGTTTTCAGGAAAATATAAACGTTTTCTATAATTAGGGTATTTTCTCTTTGTGTTACGTAAAATTACACATATTTGAACTTCGGATGTCATATGCAAGCAACATAGTGGTGTTTCAGGGAAGGGGTGTGCAGTGTAATATGCGTTATTTTGATAAAAACACATAAGTAGTACCAAAAATGGTAAAGAATAAGGTACTTGATATCAACCATAGGGATCCCGGTTTGGGATCTCTATGAAAGATGTGCCTGCACTGCAGTTTGAGCTTTATTTCGTGAAAATATGTTAAATAGTTCGGAAGATATAGATCAAAACAGATTATAATACACAACAATTGGTAACAATTCAATATGTACATATTGACATATGATATATTGTCAGAAGGTTGCTAACCGACAGTTTTACGTGAAATAAAAAAATATAAGAAAAGTGAATAACTGAGTGGTAATTGGAATCAATTTTTGACCGAAGGTGCGCGTCATGTGATCTCATTGAAAAGGTAAGGTTTAAAGTCGTTCATGTATTATATATCTTGCTTACTTCATCATTTTATAACTTTTCTGCTAATTTGTGCCTTTCGTATCTACCCTGATGTGCTGAATATGAAAACAGCATATTTTGTTCTGACATCGAAATATATATACAGGGTGCAACAAAATTAACCGCTTGCAGAAGACAAGATAATATTTCGTTTTCAGGAAAATATAAACGTTTTCTATAATTAGGGTATTTTCTCTTTGCGTTACGTAAAATTACACATATTTGAACTTCGGGTGTCATATGCAAGCAACATAGTGGTGTGTCAGGAAAGGGATTTGCAGTTTTATTTTGAAAAAAAAACACAAAAGTAGTACCAAAAATGGTAAAGAATAAGGTACTTGATATCAACCATAGGGACCCCGTTTGGGATCTCTATGAAAGATGTGCCTGCACTACAGTTTGAGCTTTATTTCGTGAAAATAAGTTAAATAGTTCGGAAGATATAGGTCAAAACAGATTGTAATACACAACAATTCGTAACAATTCAATATGTAAGTATCGACATATGATATATTGTCAGAAGGTTGCCAACCAACAGTTTTACGTGAAATAAGAAAATTATAAGAAAAGTGAATAACTCAGTGGTAATTCGAATCAATTTTTGACAGAAGGTGTGCGTCACGTGATCTCATCGAAAAGGTTAAGGTTAAAGTCGGTCATGTAGGATATATCTTACTACCTTCATCATTTTATAATTTTTCTGCTAATTTGTGCCTTTCGTATCTATCCTGATGTGTAGAATGTGAAAACAGCATATTTTGTTCTGACATCGAAATATATATACAGGGTGCAGCAAAATTAACCGTTGCAGAAGACAAGATAATATTTCGTTTTCAGGAAAATATAAACGTTTTCTATAATTAGGGTATTTTCTCTTTGTGTTACGTAAAAATACACATATTTGAACTTCGGATGTCATATGCAAGCAACATAGTGGTGTTTCAGGGACGGGGTGTGCAGTGAAATATGCGTTATTTTGATAAAAACACAAAAGTAGTACCAAAAATGGTAAAGAATAAGGTACTTGATATCAACCATAGGAATCCCTGTTTGGGATCTCTATGAAAGATGTGCCTGCACTGCAGTTTGAGCTTTATTTCGTGAAAATATGTTAAATAGTTCGGAAGATATAGATCAAAACAGATTATAATACACAACAATTCGTTACAATTCAATATGTACATATTGACATATGATATATTGTCAGAAGGTTGCTAACCGACAGTTTTACGTGAAATAAAAAATATATAAGAAAAGTGAATAACTCAGTGGTAATTCGAATCAATTTTTTGAAAGAAGGTGCGCGTCATGTGATCTCATTGAAAAGGTAAGGGTTAAAATCCTTCATGTATTATATATCTTGCTTGCTTCATCATTTTATAATTTTTCTGCTAATTTGTTCCTTTCGTGTCTATCGTGATGTGTAGAATGTGAAAACAGCATATTTTGTTCTGACATCGAATATATAATACAGGGTGCAGCAAAATTAACCGTTGCAGAAACAAGATAATATATCGTTTTCAGGAAAATATAAAAGTTTCTATAATTAGGGTATTTCTCTTTGTGTTACGTAAAAATACACATATTTGAACTTCGGGTGTCATATGCAAGCAACATAGTGGTGTGTCAGGGGAAGGGGTGTGCAGTGAAATATGCGTTATTTTGATAAAAACACAAAAGTAGTACCAAAATGGTAAAGAATAAGGTACTTGATATCAACCATAGGGATTCCGGTTGGGGTGTCTATGAAAGTTGTGCCTGCACTGCAGTTTGAGCTTTGTTTCGTGAAAATATGTAAATAGTTCGGAAGATATAGATCAAAACAGATTGTAATACACAACAATTCGTAACAATTCAATACGTAAGTATCGACATATGATATATTGTCAGAAGGTTGCCAACCAACAGTTTTTACGTGAAATAAGAAATTATAAGAAAAGTGAATAACTCAGTGGGAATTCGAATCAATTTTTGACAGAAGGTGTGCATCACGTGATCTCATCGAAAAGGTAAGGGTTAAAGTCGTTCATGTAGAATATATCTTACTACCTTCATCATTTTATAATTTTTCTGCTAATTTGTGCCTTTCGTATCTATCCTGATGTGTTGAATATGAAAACAGCATATTTTGTTCTGACATCGAAATATATATACAGGGTGCAGCAAAATTTACCGCTGCAGAAGACAAGATAATATTTCGTTTTCTGGAAAATATAAACGTTTCTATATTAGGTATTTTCTCTTTGTGTTACGTAAAAATACACATATTTGAACTTCGGGTGTCATATACAAGCAACATAGTGGTGTGTCAGGGTAAGGGTTTGCAGTGAATATGCGTTATTTTGAAAAAAACACAAAAGTAGTACCAAAAATGGTAAAAAATAAAGTACTTGATATCAACCTTAGGGATCCCGGATTGGGACCTCTATGATAGATGTGCATGCACTGCAGTTTGAGCTTTATTTCCGTGAAAATATGTTAAATAGTTCGGAGGATATAGATCAAAACAGATTGTAATACACAACAATTCGTAACAATTCAATATGTAAGTATCGACATATGATATATTGTCAGAAGGTTGCCAACCAACAGTTTTACGTGAAATAAGAAAATTATAAGAAAAGTGAATAACTCAGTGGTAATTGAATCAATTTTTGACAGAAGTGTGCGTCACGTGTTCTCATCGAAAAGGTAAGGGTTAAAGTCTTTCATGTAGGATATATCTTACTACCTTCATCATTTTATAATTTTTCTGCTTATTTGTGCCTTTCGTATCTATCCTGATGTGCAGAATGTGAAAACAGCATATTTTGTTCTGACATCGAAATATATATATACAGGGTGCAGCAAAATTAACGTTGCATAAGGCAAGATGATATTTCGTTTTCAGGAAAATATAAACGTTTCTATAATTAGGGTATTTTCTCTTTGTGTTACGTAAAAATACACATATTTGAACTTCGGGTGTCATATGCAAGCAACATAGTGGTGTGTCAGGGTAAGGGTTTGCAGTGAAATATGCGTTATTTTGAAAAAAACACAAAAGTAGTACCAAAAATGGTAAAAAATAAAGTACTTGATATCAACTTTAGGGATGCCGGTTTGGGATCTCTATGAAAGATGTGCCTGCACTGCAGTTTGAGCTTTATTGGTGAAAATATGTTAAATAGTTATGAAGATATAAACCAAACAGATTATAATACACAACAATTCGTAACAATTCAATACGTAAGTATTGACATATGAAATATTGTCAGAAGGTTGCCAACCAACAGTTTTACGTGAAATAAGAAAATTATAAGAAAAGTGAATAACTCAGTGGTAATTGGAATCAATTTTTGACAGAAGGTGTGCGTCACGTGTTCTCATCGAAAAGGTAGGGGTTAAAGTCGTTCTTGTCGGATATATCTTACTACCTTCATCATTTTATAATTTTTCTGCTAATTTGTGCCTTTCGTATCTATCCTGATGTGTAGAGTGTGAAAGCAGCATATTTTGTTCTGACATCGAAATATATAGATACAGGGTGCAGCAAAATTAATCGTTACATAAGGCAAGATAATATTTCGTTTTCAGGAAAATATAAACGTTTTCTATAATTAGCGTATTTTCTCTTTGTGTAACGTAAAAATACACATATTTGAACTTCGGGTGTAATATGTAAGCAACATAGTGGTGTGTCAGGGAAGGGGTTTGCAGTGAAATATGCGTTATTTTGAAAAAAACAAAAAAGTAGTACCAAAAATGGTAAAGAATAAGGTACTTGATATCAACCATAGGGATCCCGGTTTGGGACCTCTATGAAAGATGTGCCTGCACTGCAGTTTGAGCTTTATTTCGTGAAAATATGTTAAATAGTTATGAAGATATAGATCAAAACAGATTATAATACGCAACAATTCGTAACAATTCAATATGTACATATTGACATATGATATATTGTCAGAAGGTTGCTAACCGACAGTTTTACGTGAAATAAAAAAAAATATAAGAAAAGTGAATAACTGATTGGTAATTCGAATCAATTTTTGACAGAAGGTGCGCGTCATGTGATCTCATTGAAATGGTAAGGGTTAAAGTCCTTCATGTTTTATATATCTTGCTTACTTCATCATTTTATAATTTTTCTGCTAATTTGTGCCTTTCGTATCTATCCTGATGTGTTGAATATGAAAACAGCATATTTTGTTCTGACATCGAAATATATATACAGGGTGCAGCAAAATTTACCGCTGCAGAAGACAAGATAATATTTCGTTTTCTGGAAAATATAAACGTTTCTATAATTAAGGTATTTTCTCTTGTGTTTACGTAAAAATACACATATTTGAACTTCGGGTGTCATATACAAGCAACATAGTGGTGTGTCAGGGTAAGGGTTTGCAGTGAAATATGCGTTATTTTGAAAAAGCAAAAAAGTAGTACCAAACTTGGTAGAGAATATGGTACTTGATATCAACCATAGGATTCCTGCTTGCGGTGTCTATGAAAGATGTGCCTGCTCTGCAGTTTGAGCTTTATTTCGTGAAAATACGTTAAATAGTTATGAAGATATAAACCAAAACAGATTATAATACACAACAATTCGTAACAATTCAATATGTAACTATTGATATATGATATATTGTCAGAAGGTTGCCAACCAACAGTTTTACGTGAAATAAGAAAATTATAAGAAAAGTGAATAACTGAGTGGTAATTGGAATCAATTTTTGACAGAAGTGTGCGTCACGTGTTCTCATCGAAAAGGTAAGGGTTAAAGTCGTTCTTGTCGGATATATCTTACTACCTTCATCATTTTATAATTTTTCTGCTAATTTGTGCCTTTCGTATCTATCCTGATGTGTAGAATGTGAAAACAGCATATTTTGTTCTGACATCGAAATATATATACAGGGTGCAGCAAAATTAACCGTTGCAGAAGACAAGATAATATTCGTTTTCAGGAAAATATAAACGTTTCTATAATTAGCGTATTTTCTCTTTGTGTTACGTAAAAATACACATATTTCAACTTCGGGTGTCATATGCAAGCAACTTAGAGGTGTATCAGGGTAGGTGTGTGCAGTGAAATATGCGTTATTTTGAAAAAAACACAAAAGTAGTACCAAACATAGTAGAGAATAAGGTACTTGATATCAACCATAGGGATCCCGGTTTGGGACCTCTATGATAGATGTGCCTGCACTGCAGTTTGAGCTTTATTTGGTGAAAATATGTTAAATAGTTATGAAGATATAAACCAAAACAGATTATAATACACAACAATTCGTAACAATTCAATACGTAAGTATTGACATATGAAATATTGTCAGAAGGTTGCCAACCAACAGTTTTACGTGAAATAAGAAAATTATAAGAAAAGTGAATAACTCAGTGGTAATTGGAATCAATTTTTGACAGAAGGTGTGCGTCACGTGTTCTCATCGAAAAGGTAGGGGTTAAAGTCGTTCTTGTCGGATATATCTTACTACCTTCATCATTTTATAATTTTTCTGCTAATTTGTGCCTTTCGTATCTATCCTGATGTGTAGAGTGTGAAAGCAGCATATTTTGTTCTGACATCGAAATATATATATACAGGGTGCAGCAAAATTAATCGTTACATAAGGCAAGATAATATTTCGTTTTCAGGAAAATATAAACGTTTTCTATAATTAGCGTATTTTCTCTTTGTGTTACGTAAAAATACACATATTTTGAACTTCGGGTGTCATATACAAGCAACATAGTGGTGTGTCAGGGTAAGGGTTTGCAGTGAAATATGCGTTATTTTGAAAAAAGCAAAAAAGTAGTACCAAACTTGGTAGAGAATAAGGTACTTGATATCAACCATAGGGATTCCTGCTTGCGGTGTCTATGAAAGATGTGCCTGCACTGCAATTTGAGCTTTATTTCGTGAAAATATGTTAATAGTTATGAAGATATAGACCAAAACAGTTTATAATACGCAACAATTAGTAACAATTCATATGTACATATTGACATATGATATATTGTTAGAAGGTTGCTAACCAACAGTTTTACGTGAAATAAGAAAATTATAAGAAAAGTGAATAACTATGGAATCAATTTTTGACAGAAGGTGTGCGTCACGTGTTCTCATCGAAAAGGTAAGGGTTAAAGTCGTTCATGTAGGATATATCTTACTACCTTCATCATTTTATAATTTTTCTGCTTATTTGTGCCTTTTGTATCTATCCTGATGTGCAGAATGTGAAAACAGCATATTTTGTTCTGACATCGAAATATATATATACAGGGTGCAGCAAAATTAACCGTTGCATAAGGCAAGATGATATTTCGTTTTCGGGAAAATATAAACGTTTTCTATAATTAGGGTATTTTCTCTTTGTGTTACGTAAAAATACACATATTTGAACTTCGGGTGTCATATGCAAGCAACATAGTGGTGTGTCAGGGTAAGGGTTTGCAGTGAAATATGCGTTATTTTGAAAAAAACACAAAAGTAGTACCAAAAATGGTAAAAAATAAAGTACTTGATATCAACCTTAGGGATGCCGGTTTGGGATCTCTATGAAAGATGTGCCTGCTCTGCAGTTTGAGCTTTATTTCGTGAAAATACGTTAAATAGTTATGAAGATATAAACCAAAACAGATTATAATACACAACAATTCGTAACAATTCAATTTGTAACTATTGACATATGATATATTGTCAGAAGGTTGCCAACCAACAGTTTTACGTGAAATAAGAAAATTATAAGAAAAGTGAATAACTGATTGGTAATTCGAATCAATTTTTGACAGAAGGTGCGCGTCATGTGATCTCATTGAAAAGGTAAGGGTTAAAGTCGTTCTTGTAGGATATATCTTACTACCTTCATCATTTTATAATTTTTCTGCTAATTTGTGCCTTTCGTATCTATCCTGATGTGTTGAATATGAAAACAGCATATTTTGTTCTGACATCGAAATATATATACAGGGTGCAGCAAAATTAACCGTTGCAGAAGACAAGATAATATTTCGTTTTCAGGAAAATATAAACGTTTTCTATAATTAGGGTATTTTCTCTTTGTGTTACGTAAAAATACACATATTTGAACTTCGGGTGTCATATACAAGCAACATAGTGGTGTGTCAGGGTAAGGGTTTGCAGTGAAATATGCGTTATTTTGAAAAAAGCAAAAAAGTAGTACCAAACTTGGTAGAGAATAAGGTACTTGATATCAACCGTAGGGATTCCGGCTTGCGGTGTCTATGAAAGATGTGCCTGCACTGCAATTTGAGCTTTATTTCGTGAAAATATGTTAAATAGTTCGGAAGATATAGACCAAAACAGATTATAATACGTAACAATTAGTATCAATTCAATATGTACATATTGACATATGATAAATTGTCAGAAGGTTGCTAACCGACAGTTTTACGTAAAATAAAAAAATATAAGAAAAGTGAATAACTCAGTGGTAATTGTAATCAATTTTTGACAGAAAGTGAGCGTCATGTGATCTCATTGAAAAGGTAAGGTTTAAAGTCGTTCATGTATTATATATCTTGCTTACTTCATCATTTTATATATTTTTTCTGCTAATTTGTGCCTTTCGTATCTATCCTGATGTGTTGAATATGAAAATAGCATATTTTGTTCTGACATCGAAATATATATACAATGTGCAGCAAAATTAACCGCTGCAGAAGACAAGATAATATTTCGTTTTCAGGAAAATATAAACGTTTTCTATAATTAGGGTATTTTCTCTTTGCGTTACGTAAAAGTACACATATTTGAACTTCGGGTGTCATATGCAAGCAACATAGTGGTGTGTCAGGGAAGGGGTGTGCAGTGAAATATGCGTTATTTTGATAAAAACACAAAAGTAGTACCAAAAATGGTAAAGAATAAGGTACTTGATATCAACCATAGGGATTACGGTTTGGGGTGTCTATGAAAGATGTGCCTGCACTGCAGTTTGAGCTGAATTTCGTGAAAATATGTTAAATAGTTATGAAGATAGATACCAAAACATATTATAATACACAACAATTCGTAACAATTCAATATGTAACTATTGACATATGATATATTGTCAGAAGGTTGCCAACTAATAGTTTTACGTGAAATAAGAAAATTTATAAATAAAGTGAATAACTCAGTGGTAATTCGAATCAATTTTTGACAGAAGGTGTGCGTCACGTGATCACATCGAAAAGGTAAAGGTTAATGTCGGTCATGTAGGATATATCTTACTACCTTCATCATTTTATAATTTTTCTGCTAATTTGTGCCTTTCGTATCTATCCTGATGTGTAGAATGTGAAAACAGCATATTTTGTTCTGACATCGAAATATATATACAGGGTGCAGCAAAATTAACCGTTGCAGAAGACAAGATAATATTTCGTTTTCAGGAAAATATAAACGTTTTCTATAATTAGCGTATTTTCAATTTGTGTTACGTAAAATTACACATACTTGAACTTCGGATGTCATATGCAAGCAACATAGTGGTGTTTCAGGGAAGGGGTGTGCAGTGAAATATGCGTTATTTTGATAAAAACACATAAATAGTACCAAAAATGGTAAAGAATAAGGTACTTGATATCAACCATAGGGATCCCGGTTTGGGATCTCTATGAAAGATGTGCCTGCACTGCAGTTTGAGCTTTATTTCGTGAAAATATGTTAAATAGTTCGGAAGATATAGATCAAAACAGATTATAATACACAACAATTCGTAACAATTCAATATGTACATATTGACATATGATATATTGTCAGAAGGTTGCTAACCGACAGTTCTACGTGAAATAAAAAAATATAAGAAAAGTGAATAACTGAGTGGTAATTGGAATCAATTTTTGACCGAAGGTGCGCGTCATGTGATCTCATTGAAAAGGTAAGGGTTAAAATCCTTCATGTATTATATATCTTGCTTGCTTCATCATTTTATAATTTTTCTGCTAATTTGTTCCTTTCGTGTCTATCGTGATGTGTAGAATGTGAAAACAGCATATTTTGTTCTGACATCGAAATATATATACAGGGTGCAGCAAAATTAACCGTTGCAGAAGACAAGATAATATTTCGTTTTCAGGAAAATATAAACGTTTTCTATAATTAGGGGATTTTCTCTTTGCGTTACGTAAAAGTACACATATTTGAACTTCGGGTGTCATATGCAAGCAACATAGTGGTGTGTCAGGAAAGGGATTTGCAGTTTTATTTTGAAAAAAACACAAAAGTAGTACCAAAAATGGTAAAGAATAAGGTACTTTATATCAACCATAGGGATCCCGGTTTGGGATCTCTATGAAAGATGTGCCTGCACTGCAGTTTGAGCCTTATTTCGTGAAAATATGTTAAATAGTTCGGAAGATATAGATCAAAACAGATTGTAATACACAACAATTCGTAACAATTCAATATGTAAGTATCGACATATGATATATTGTCAGAAGGTTGCCAACCAACAGTTTTACGTGAAATAAGAAAATTATAAGAAAAGTGAATAACTCAGTGGTAATTCGAATCAATTTTTGACAGAAGGTGTGCATCACGTGATCTCATCGAAAAGGTAAGGGTTAAAGTCGTTCATGTAGAATCTATCTTACTACCTTCATCATTTTATAATTTTTCTGCTAATTTGTGCCTTTCGTATCTATCCTGATGTGTAGAATGTGAAAACAGCATATTTTGTTCTGACATCGAAATATATATACAGGGTGCAGCAAAATTAACCGTTGCAGAAGACAAGATATTATTTCGTTTTCAGGAAAATATAAACGTTTTCTATAATTAGGGTATTTTCTCTTTGTGTTACGTAAAAATACACATATTTGAACTTCGGGTGTCATATGCAAGCAACATAGTGGTGTGTCAGGGAAGGGGTGTGCAGTGAAATATGCGTTATTTTGATAAAAACACAAAAGTAGTACCAAAAATGGTAAAGAATAAGGTACTTGATATCAACCATAGGGATTCCGGTTTGGGGTGTCTATGAAAGATGTGCCTGCACTGCAGTTTGTGCTGAATTTCTTGAAAATATGTTTAATAGTTATGAAGATAGATACCAAAACAGATTATAATACACAACAATTCGTAACAATTCAATATGTAACTATTGACATATGATATATTGTCAGAAGGTTGCTAACCGACAGTTTTACGTGAAATAAGAAAATTATAAGAAAAGTGAATAACTCAGTGGTATTTCGAATCAATTTTTGACAGAAGGTGTGCGTCACTTGATCTCATCGAAAAGGTAAAGGTTAAAGTCGGTCATGTAGGATATATCTTACTACCTTCATCATTTTATAATTTTTCTGCTAATTTGTGCCTTTCGTATCTATCCTGATGTGTAGAATGTGAAAACAGCATATTTTGTTCTGACATCGAAATATATATACAGGGTGCAGCAAAATTAACCGTTGCAGAAGACAAGATAATATTTCGTTTTCAGGAAAATATAAACGTTTTCTATAATTAGGGTATTTTCTCCTTGTGTTACGTAAAATTACACATATTTGAACTTCGGATGTCATATGCAAGCAACATAGTGGTGTTTCAGGGAAGGGGTGTGCAGTGAAATATGCGTTATTTTGATAAAAACACATAAGTAGTACCAAAAATGGTAAAGAATAAGGTACTTGATATCAACCATAGGGATCCCGGTTTGGGATCTCTATGAAAGATGTGCCTGCACTGCAGTTTGAGCTTTATTTCGTGAAAATATGTTAAATAGTTCGGAAGATATAGATCAAAACAGATTATAATACACAACAATTCGTAACAATTCAATATGTACATATTGACATATGATATATTGTCAGAAGGTTGCTAACCGACAGTTTTACGTGAAATAAAAAAATATAAGAAAAGTGAATAACTGAGTGGTAATTGGAATCAATTTTTGACCGAAGGTGCGCGTCATGTGATCTCATTGAAAAGGTAAGGTTTAAAGTCGTTCATGTATTATATATCTTGCTTACTTCATCATTTTATAACTTTTCTGCTAATTTGTGCCTTTCGTATCTACCCTGATGTGCTGAATATGAAAACAGCATATTTTGTTCTGACATCGAAATATATATACAGGGTGCAACAAAATTAACCGCTTGCAGAAGACAAGATAATATTTCGTTTTCAGGAAAATATAAACGTTTTCTATAATTAGGGTATTTTCTCTTTGCGTTACGTAAAATTACACATATTTGAACTTCGGGTGTCATATACAAGCAACATAGTGGTGTGTCAGGAAAGGGATTTGCAGTTTTATTTTGAAAAAAAACACAAAAGTAGTACCAAAAATGGTAAAGAATAAGGTACTTGATATCAACCATAGGGATTCCGGTTTGGGGTGTCTATGAAAGTTGTGCCTGCACTGCAGTTTGAGCTGAATTTGGTGAAAATGTGTTAAATAGTTATGAAGATAGATACCAAAACAGATTATAATACACAACAATTCGTAACAATTCAATATGTAACTATTGACATATGATTTATTGTCAGAAGGTTGCCAACTAATAGTTTTACGTGAAATAAGAAAATTATAAGAAAAGTGAATAACTCAGTGGTAATTCGAATCAATTTTTGACAGAAGGTGTGCGTCACGTGATCACATCGAAAAGGTAAAGGTTAATGTCGGTCATGTAGGATATATCTTACTACCTTCATCATTTTATAATTTTTCTGCTAATTTGTGCCTTTCGTATCTATCCTGATGTGTAGAATGTGAAAACAGCATATTTTGTTCTGACATCGAAATATATATACAGGGTGCAGCAAAATTAACCGTTGCAGAAGACAAGATAATATTTCGTTTTCAGGAAAATATAAACGTTTTCTATAATTAGGGTATTTTCTCTTTGTGTTACGTAAAATTACACATATTTGAACTTCGGATGTCATATGCAAGCAACATAGTGGTGTTTCAGGGAAGGGGTGTGCAGTGAAATATGCGTTATTTTGATAAAAACACATAAGTAGTACCAAAAATGGTAAAGAATAAGGTAATTGATATCAACCATAGGGATCCCGGTTTGGGATCTCTATGAAAGATGTGCCTGCACTGCAGTTTGAGCTTTATTTAGTGAAAATATGTTAAATAGTTCGGAAGATATAGATCAAAACAGATTATAATACACAACAATTCGTAACAATTCAATATGTACATATTTACATATGATATATTGTCAGAAGGTTGCTAACCGACAGTTCTACGTGAAATAAAAAAATATAAGAAAAGTGAATAACTGAGTGGTAATTGGAATCAATTTTTGACCGAAGGTGCGCGTCATGTGATCTCATTGAAAAGGTAAGGTTAAAGTCGTTCATGTATTATATATCTTGCTTACTTCATCATTTTATAATTTTTCTCCTAATTGGTGCCTTTCGTATCTATCTGATGTGTTGAATATGAAAACAGCATATTTTGTTCTGACATCGAAATATATATACAGGGTGCAGCAAAATTAACCGTTGCAGAAGACAAGATAATATTTCGTTTTCAGGAAAATATAAACGTTTTCTATAATTAGGGTATTTTCTCTTTGCGTTACGTAAAAGTACACATATTTGAACTTCGGGTGTCATATACAAGCAACATAGTGGTGTGTCAGGGTAAGGGTTTGCAGTGAAATATGCGTTATTTTGAAAAAAACACAAAAGTAGTACCAAAAATGGTAAAAAATAAAGTACTTGATATCAACCTTAGGGATCCCGGATTGGGACCTCTATGATAGATGTGCATGCACTGCAGTTTGAGCTTTATTTCGTGAAAATATGTTAAATAGTTCGGAGGATATAGATCAAAACAGATTGTAATACACAACAATTCGTAACGATTCAATATGTAAGTATCGACATATGATATATTGTCAGAAGGTTGCCAACCAACAGTTTTACGTGAAATAAGAAAATTATAAGAAAAGTGAATAACTCAGTGGTAATTGGAATCAATTTTTGACAGAAGGTGTGCGTCACGTGTTCTCATCGAAAAGGTAAGGGTTAAAGTCTTTCATGTAGGATATATCTTACTACCTTCATCATTTTATAATTTTTCTGCTTATTTGTGCCTTTCGTATCTATCCTGATGTGCAGAATGTGAAAACAGCATATTTTGTTCTGACATCGAAATATATATATACAGGGTGCAGCAAAATTAACCGTTGCATAAGGCAAGATGATATTTCGTTTTCAGGAAAATATAAACGTTTTCTATAATTAGGGTATTTTCTCTTTGTGTTACGTAAAAATACACATATTTGAACTTCGGGTGTCATATGCAAGCAACATAGTGGTGTGTCAGGGTAAGGGTTTGCAGTGAAATATGCGTTATTTTGAAAAAAAGACAAAAGTAGTACCAAAAATGGTAAAAAATAAAGTACTTGATATCAACTTTAGGGATGCCGGTTTGGGATCTCTATGAAAGATGTGCCTGCACTGCAGTTTGAGCTTTATTTGGTGAAAATATGTTAAATAGTTATGAAGATATAAACCAAAACAGATTATAATACACAACAATTCGTAACAATTCAATACGTAAGTATTGACATATGAAATATTGTCAGAAGGTTGCCGACCAACAGTTTTACGTGAAATAAGAAAATTATAAGAAAAGTGAATAACTCAGTGGTAATTGGAATCAATTTTTGACAGAAGGTGTGCGTCACGTGTTCTCATCGAAAAGGTAGGGGTTAAAGTCGTTCTTGTCGGATATATCTTACTACCTTCATCATTTTATAATTTTTCTGCTAATTTGTGCCTTTCGTATCTATCCTGATGTGTAGAGTGTGAAAGCAGCATATTTTGTTCTGACATCGAAATATATAGATACAGGGTGCAGCAAAATTAATCGTTACATAAGGCAAGATAATATTTCGTTTTCAGGAAAATATAAACGTTTTCTATAATTAGCGTATTTTCTCTTTGTGTTACGTAAAAATACACATATTTGAACTTCGGGTGTAATATGTAAGCAACATAGTGGTGTGTCAGGGAAGGGGTTTGCAGTGAAATATGCGTTATTTTGAAAAAAACAAAAAAGTAGTACCAAAAATGGTAAAGAATAAGGTACTTGATATCAACCATAGGGATCCCGGTTTGGGACCTCTATGAAAGATGTGCCTGCACTGCAGTTTGAGCTTTATTTCGTGAAAATATGTTAAATAGTTATGAAGATATAGATCAAAACAGATTATAATACGCAACAATTCGTAACAATTCAATATGTACATATTGACATATGATATATTGTCAGAAGGTTGCTAACCGACAGTTTTACGTGAAATAAAAAAAAATATAAGAAAAGTGAATAACTGATTGGTAATTCGAATCAATTTTTGACAGAAGGTGCGCGTCATGTGATCTCATTGAAATGGTAAGGGTTAAAGTCCTTCATGTTTTATATATCTTGCTTACTTCATCATTTTATAATTTTTCTGCTAATTTGTGCCTTTCGTATCTATCCTGATGTGTTGAATATGAAAACAGCATATTTTGTTCTGACATCGAAATATATATACAGGGTGCAGCAAAATTTACCGCTGCAGAAGACAAGATAATATTTCGTTTTCTGGAAAATATAAACGTTTTCTATAATTAAGGTATTTTCTCTTTGTGTTACGTAAAAATACACATATTTGAACTTCGGGTGTCATATACAAGCAACATAGTGGTGTGTCAGGGTAAGGGTTTGCAGTGAAATATGCGTTATTTTGAAAAAAGCAAAAAAGTAGTACCAAACTTGGTAGAGAATAAGGTACTTGATATCAACCATAGGGATTCCTGCTTGCGGTGTCTATGAAAGATGTGCCTGCACTGCAATTTGAGCTTTATTTCGTGAAAATATGTTAAATAGTTCGGAAGATATAGACCAAAACAGTTTATAATACGCAACAATTAGTAACAATTCAATATGTACATATTGACATATGATATATTGTTAGAAGGTTGCTAACCAACAGTTTTACGTGAAATAAGAAAATTATAAGAAAAGTGAATAACTCAGTGGTAAATGGAATCAATTTTTGACAGAAGGTGTGCGTCACGTGTTCTCATCGAAAAGGTAAGGGTTAAAGTCGTTCATGTAGGATATATCTTACTACCTTCATCCTTTTATAATTTTTCTGCTTATTTGTGCCTTTCGTATCTATCCTGATGTGCAGAATGTGAAAACAGCATATTTTGTTCTGACATCGAAATATATATATACAGGGTGCAGCAAAATTAACCGTTGCATAAGGCAAGATGATATTTCGTTTTCGGGAAAATATAAACGTTTTCTATAATTAGGGTATTTTCTCTTTGTGTTACGTAAAAATACACATATTTGAACTTCGGGTGTCATATGCAAGCAACATAGTGGTGTGTCAGGGTAAGGGTTTGCAGTGAAATATGCGTTATTTTGAAAAAAAACACAAAAGTAGTACCAAAAATGGTAAAAAATAAAGTACTTGATATCAACCTTAGGGATGCCGGTTTGGGATCTCTATGAAACATGTGCCTGCTCTGCAGTTTGAGCTTTATTTCGTGAAAATACGTTAAATAGTTATGAAGATATAAACCAAAACAGATTATAATACACAACAATTCGTAACAATTCAATATGTAACTATTGACATATGATATATTGTCAGAAGGTTGCCAACCAACAGTTTTACGTGAAATAAGAAAATTATAAGAAAAGTGAATAACTGAGTGGTAATTGGAATCAATTTTTGACAGAAGGTGTGCGTCACGTGTTCTCATCGAAAAGGTAAGGGTTAAAGTCGTTCTTGTCGGATATATCTTACTACCTTCATCATTTTATAATTTTTCTGCTAATTTGTGCCTTTCGTATCTATCCTGATGTGTAGAATGTGAAAACAGCATATTTTGTTCTGACATCGAAATATATATACAGGGTGCAGCAAAATTAACCGTTGCAGAAGACAAGATAATATTTCGTTTTCAGGAAAATATAAACGTTTTCTATAATTAGCGTATTTTCTCTTTGTGTTACGTAAAAATACACATATTTCAACTTCGGGTGTCATATGCAAGCAACTTAGAGGTGTATCAGGGTAGGGGTTTGCAGTGAAATATGCGTTATTTTGAAAAAAACACAAAAGTAGTACCAAACATAGTAGAGAATAAGGTACTTGATATCAACCATAGGGATCCCGGTTTGGGACCTCTATGATAGATGTGCCTGCACTGCAGTTTGAGCTTTATTTGGTGAAAATATGTTAAATAGTTATGAAGATATAAACCAAAACAGATTATAATACACAACAATTCGTAACAATTCAATACGTAAGTATTGACATATGAAATATTGTCAGAAGGTTGCCAACCAACAGTTTTACGTGAAATAAGAAAATTATAAGAAAAGTGAATAACTCAGTGGTAATTGGAATCAATTTTTGACAGAAGGTGTGCGTCACGTGTTCTCATCGAAAAGGTAGGGGTTAAAGTCGTTCTTTTCGGATATATCTTACTACCTTCATCATTTTATAATTTTTCTGCTAATTTGTGCCTTTCGTATCTATCCTGATGTGTAGAGTGTGAAAGCAGCATATTTTGTTCTGACATCGAAATATATATATACAGGGTGCAGCAAAATTAATCGTTACATAAGGCAAGATAATATTTCGTTTTCAGGAAAATATAAACGTTTTCTATAATTAGCGTATTTTCTCTTTGTGTTACGTAAAAATACACATATTTGAACTTCGGGTGTCATATACAAGCAACATAGTGGTGTGTCAGGGTAAGGGTTTGCAGTGAAATATGCGTTATTTTGAAAAAAGCAAAAAAGTAGTACCAAACTTGGTAGAGAATAAGGTACTTGATATCAACCATAGGGATTCCTGCTTGCGGTGTCTATGAAAGATGTGCCTGCACTGCAATTTGAGCTTTATTTCGTGAAAATATGTTAAATAGTTATGAAGATATAGACCAAAACAGTTTATAATACGCAACAATTAGTAACAATTCAATATGTACATATTGACATATGATATATTGTTAGAAGGTTGCTAACCAACAGTTTTACGTGAAATAAGAAAATTATAAGAAAAGTGAATAACTCAGTGGTAAATGGAATCAATTTTTGACAGAAGGTGTGCGTCACGTGTTCTCATCGAAAAGGTAAGGGTTAAAGTCGTTCATGTAGGATATATCTTACTACCTTCATCATTTTATAATTTTTCTGCTTATTTGTGCCTTTCGTATCTATCCTGATGTGCAGAATGTGAAAACAGCATATTTTGTTCTGACATCGAAATATATATATACAGGGTGCAGCAAAATTAACCGTTGCATAAGGCAAGATGATATTTCGTTTTCGGGAAAATATAAACGTTTTCTATAATTAGGGTATTTTCTCTTTGTGTTACGTAAAAATACACATATTTGAACTTCGGGTGTCATATGCAAGCAACATAGTGGTGTGTCAGGGTAAGGGTTTGCAGTGAAATATGCGTTATTTTGAAAAAAACACAAAAGTAGTACCAAAAATGGTAAAAAATAAAGTACTTGATATCAACCTTAGGGATGCCGGTTTGGGATCTCAATGAAAGATGTGCCTGCTCTGCAGTTTGAGCTTTATTTCGTGAAAATACGTTAAATAGTTATGAAGATATAAACCAAAACAGATTATAATACACAACAATTCGTAACAATTCAATTTGTAACTATTGACATATGATATATTGTCAGAAGGTTGCCATCCAACAGTTTTACGTGAAATAAGAAAATTATAAGAAAAGTGAATAACTCAGTGGTAATTCGAATCAATTTTTGACAGAAGGTGTGCGTCACGTGTTCTCATCGAAAACGTAAGGGTTAAAGTCCTTCATGTGGGATATATCTTAAGACCTTCATCATTTTATAATTTTTCTGCTAATTTGTGCCTTTCGTATCTATCCTGATGTGTAGAATGTGAAAACAGCATATTTTGTTCTGACATCGAAATATATATACAGGGTGCAGCAAAATTAACCGTTGCAGAAGACAAGATAATATTTCGTTTTAAGGAAAATATAAACGTTTTCTATAATTAGGGTATTTTCTCTTTGTGTTACGTAAAAGTACACATATTTGAACTTCGGGTGTCATATGCAAGCAACATAGTGGTGTGTCAGGGAAGGGGTTTGCAGTGAAATATGCGTTATTTTGAAAAAAACAAAATAGTAGTACCAAACATAGTAGAGAATAAGGTACTTGATATCAACCATAGGGATCCCTATTTGGGACCTCTATGATAGATGTGCCTGCACTGCAGTTTGAGCTTTATTTCGTGAAAATATGTTAAATAGTTATGAAGATATAAACAAAAACAGATTATAATACACAACAATTCGTAACAATTCAATATGTAACTATTGACATATGATATATTGTCAGAAGGTTGCCAACCAACAGTTTTACGTGAAATAAGAAAATTATAAGAAAAGTGAATAACTGATTGGTAATTCGAATCAATTTTTGACAGAAGGTGCGCGTCATGTGATCTCATTGAAAAGGTAAGGGTTAAAGTCGTTCTTGTAGGATATATCTTACTACCTTCATCATTTTATAATTTTTCTGCTAATTTGTGCCTTTCGTATCTATCCTGATGTGTTGAATATGAAAACAGCATATTTTGTTCTGACATCGAAATATATATATAGGGTGCAGCAAAATTTCCCGCTGCAGAAGACAAGATAATATTTCGTTTTCTGGAAAATATAAACGTTTTCTATAATTAGGGTATTTTCTCTTTGTGTTACGTAAAAATACACATATTTGAACTTCGGGTGTCATATACAAGCAACATAGTGGTGTGTCAGGGTAAGGGTTTGCAGTGAAATATGCGTTATTTTGAAAAAAGCAAAAAAGTAGTACCAAACTTGGTAGAGAATAAGGTACTTGATATCAACCGTAGGGATTCCGGCTTGCGGTGTCTATGAAAGATGTGCCTGCACTGCAATTTGAGCTTTATTTCGTGAAAATATGTTAAATAGTTCGGAAGATATAGACCAAAACAGATTATAATACGTAACAATTAGTATCAATTCAATATGTACATATTGACATATGATAAATTGTCAGAAGGTTGCTAACCGACAGTTTTACGTAAAATAAAAAAATATAAGAAAAGTGAATAACTCAGTGGTAATTGTAATCAATTTTTGACAGAAAGTGAGCGTCATGTGATCTCATTGAAAAGGTAAGGTTTAAAGTCGTTCATGTATTATATATCTTGCTTACTTCATCATTTTATATATTTTTTCTGCTAATTTGTGCCTTTCGTATCTATCCTGATGTGTTGAATATGAAAATAGCATATTTTGTTCTGACATCGAAATATATATACAATGTGCAGCAAAATTAACCGCTGCAGAAGACAAGATAATATTTCGTTTTCAGGAAAATATAAACGTTTTCTATAATTAGGGTATTTTCTCTTTGCGTTACGTAAAAGTACACATATTTGAACTTCGGGTGTCATATGCAAGCAACATAGTGGTGTGTCAGGAAAGGGATTTGCAGTTTTATTTTGAAAAAAGACAAAAGTAGTACCAAAAATGGTAAAGAAAAAAGTACTTGATATCAACCATAGGGATCCCGGTTTGGGATCTCTATGAAAGATGTGCCTGCACTGCAGTTTGAGATTTATTTCGTGAAAATATGTTAAATAGTTCGGAAGATATAGATCAAAACAGATTGTAATACACAACAATTCGTAACAATTCAATATGTAAGTATCGACATATGATATATTGTCAGAAGGTTGCCAACCAATATTTTTACGTGAAATAAGAAAATTATAAGAAAAGTGAATAACTCAGTGGTAATTCGAATCAATTTTTGACAGAAAGTGTGCGTCACGTGATCTCATCGAAAAGGTAAGGGTTAAAGTCGTTCATGTAGAATATATCTTACTACCTTCATCATTTTATAATTTTTCTGCTAATTTGTGCCTTTCGTGTCTATCCTGATGTGTAGAATGTGAAAACAGCATATTTTGTTCTGACATCGAAATATATATACAGAGTGCAGCAAAATTAACCGTTGCAGAAGACAAGATAATATTTCGTTTTCAGGAAAATATAAACGTTTTCTATAATTAGCGTATTTTCTCTTTGTGTTACGTAAAAATACACATATTTGAACTTCGGGTGTCATATGCAAGCAACATAGTGGTGTGTCAGGGTAAGGGTTTGCAGTGAAATATGCGTTATTTTGAAAAAAACACAAAAGTAGTACCAAAAATGGTAAAAAATAAAGTACTTGATATCAACCTTAGGGATCCCGGATTGGGACCTCTATGATAGATGTGCCTGCACTGCAGTTTGAGCTTTATTTCGTGAAAATATGTTAAATAGTTCGGAGGATATAGATCAAAACAGATTGTAATACACAACAATTCGTAACAATTCAATATGTAAGTATCGACATATGATATATTGTCAGAAGGTTGCCAACCAACAGTTTTACGTGAAATAAGAAAATTATAAGAAAAGTGAATAACTCAGTGGTAATTGGAATCAATTTTTGACATAAGGTGTGCGTCACGTGTTCTCATCGAAAAGGTAAGGGTTAAAGTCGTTCATGTAGGATATATCTTACTACCTTCATCATTTTATAATTTTTCTGCTTATTTGTGCCTTTCGTATCTATCCTGATGTGCAGAATGTGAAAACAGCATATTTTGTTCTGACATCGAAATATATATATACAGGGTGCAGCAAAATTAACCGTTGCATAAGGCAAGATGATATTTCGTTTTCGGGAAAATATAAACGTTTTCTATAATTAGGGTATTTTCTCTTTGTGTTACGTAAAAATACACATATTTGAACTTCGGGTGTCATATGCAAGCAACATAGTGGTGTGTCAGGGTAAGGGTTTGCAGTGAAATATGCGTTATTTTGAAAAAAACACAAAAGTATTACAAAAATGGTAAAAAATAAAGTACTTGATATCAACCTTAGGGATGCCGGTTTGGGATCTCTATGAAAGATGTGCCTGCTCTGCAGTTTGAGCTTTATTTCGTGAAAATACGTTAAATAGTTATGAAGATATAAACCAAAACAGATTATAATACACAACAATTCGTAACAATTCAATTTGTAAATATTGACATATGATATATTGTCAGAAGGTTGCCAACCAACAGTTTTACGTGAAATAAGAAAATTATAAGAAAAGTGAATAACTCAGTGGTAATTCGAATCAATTTTTGACAGAAGGTGTGCGTCACGTGTTCTCATCGAAACGTAAGGGTTAAAGTCATTCATGTGGGATATATCTTAAGACCTTCATCATTTTATAATTTTTCTGCTAATTTGTGCCTTTCGTATCTATCCTGATGTGTAGAATGTGAAAACAGCATATTTTGTTCTGACATCGAAATATATATACAGGGTGCAGCAAAATTAACCGTTGCAGAAGACAAGATAATATTTCGTTTTAAGGAAAATATAAACGTTTTCTATAATTAGGGTATTTTCTCTTTGTGTTACGTAAAAGTACACATATTTGAACTTCGGGTGTCATATGCAAGCAACATAGTGGTGTGTCAGGGAAGGGGTTTGCAGTGAAATATGCGTTATTTTGAAAAAAACAAAATAGTAGTACCAAACATAGTAGAGAATAAGGTACTTGATATCAACCATAGGGATCCCTATTTGGGACCTCTATGATAGATGTGCCTGCACTGCAGTTTGAGCTTTATTTCGTGAAAATATGTTAAATAGTTATGAAGATATAAACAAAAACAGATTATAATACACAACAATTCGTAACAATTCAATATGTAACTATTGACATATGATATATTGTCAGAAGGTTGCCAACCAACAGTTTTACGTGAAATAAGAAAATTATAAGAAAAGTGAATAACTGATTGGTAATTCGAATCAATTTTTGACAGAAGGTGCGCGTCATGTGATCTCATTGAAAAGGTAAGGGTTAAAGTCGTTCTTGTAGGATATATCTTACTACCTTCATCATTTTATAATTTTTCTGCTAATTTGTGCCTTTCGTATCTATCCTGATGTGTTGAATATGAAAACAGCATATTTTGTTCTGACATCGAAATATATATATAGGGTGCAGCAAAATTTACCGCTGCAGAAGACAAGATAATATTTCGTTTTCTGGAAAATATAAACGTTTTCTATAATTAGGGTATTTTCTCTTTGTGTTACGTAAAAATACACATATTTGAACTTCGGGTGTCATATACAAGCAACATAGTGGTGTGTCAGGGTAAGGGTTTGGAAGTGAAATATGCGTTATTTTGAAAAAAGCAAAAAAGTAGTACCAAACTTGGTAGAGAATAAGGTACTTGATATCAACCGTAGGGATTCCGGCTTGCGGTGTCTATGAAAGATGTGCCTGCACTGCAATTTGAGCTTTATTTCGTGAAAATATGTTAAATAGTTCGGAAGATATAGACCAAAACAGATTATAATACGTAACAATTAGTATCAATTCAATATGTACATATTGACATATGATATATTGTCAGAAGGTTGCTAACCGACAGTTTTACGTAAAATAAAAAAATATAAGAAAAGTGAATAACTCAGTGGTAATTGTAATCAATTTTTGACAGAAAGTGAGCGTCATGTGTTCTCATTGAAAACGTAAGGTTTAAAGTCGTTCATGTATTATATATCTTGCTTACTTCATCATTTTATATATTTTTTCTGCTAATTTGTGCCTTTCGTATCTATCCTGATGTGTTGAATATGAAAATTGCATATTTTGTTCTGACATCGAAATATATATACAATGTGCAGCAAAATTAACCGCTGCAGAAGACAAGATAATATTTCGTTTTCAGGAAAATATAAACGTTTTCTATAATTAGGGTATTTTCTCTTTGCGTTACGTAAAAGTACACATATTTGAACTTCGGGTGTCATATGCAAGCAACATAGTGGTGTGTCAGGAAAGGGATTTGCAGTTTTATTTTGAAAAAAGACAAAAGTAGTACCAAAAATGGTAAAGAAAAAAGTACTTGATATCAACCATAGGGATCCCGGTTTGGGATCTCTATGAAAGATGTGCCTGCACTGCAGTTTGAGATTTATTTCGTGAAAATATGTTAAATAGTTCGGAAGATATAGATCAAAACAGATTGTAATACACAACAATTCGTAACAATTCAATATGTAAGTATCGACATATGATATATTGTCAGAAGGTTGCCAACCAATATTTTTACGTGAAATAAGAAAATTATAAGAAAAGTGAATAACTCAGTGGTAATTCGAATCAATTTTTGACAGAAAGTGTGCGTCACGTGATCTCATCGAAAAGGTAAGAGTTAAAGTCGTTCATGTAGAATATATCTTACTACCTTCATCATTTTATAATTTTTCTGCTAATTTGTGCCTTTCGTGTCTATCCTGATGTGTAGAATGTGAAAACAGCATATTTTGTTCTGACATCGAAATATATATACAGAGTGCAGCAAAATTAACCGTTGCAGAAGACAAGATAATATTTCGTTTTCAGGAAAATATAAACGTTTTCTATAATTAGCGTATTTTCTCTTTGTGTTACGTAAAAATACACATATTTGAACTTCGGGTGTCATATGCAAGCAACATAGTGGTGTGTCAGGGTAAGGGTTTGCAGTGAAATATGCGTTATTTTGAAAAAAACACAAAAGTAGTACCAAAAATGGTAAAAAATAAAGTACTTGATATCAACCTTAGGGATCCCGGATTGGGACCTCTATGATAGATGTGCCTGCACTGCAGTTTGAGCTTTATTTCGTGAAAATATGTTAAATAGTTCGGAGGATATAGATCAAAACAGATTGTAATACACAACAATTCGTAACAATTCAATATGTAAGTATCGACATATGATATATTGTCAGAAGGTTGCCAACCAACAGTTTTACGTGAAATAAGAAAATTATAAGAAAAGTGAATAACTCAGTGGTAATTGGAATCAATTTTTGACATAAGGTGTGCGTCACGTGTTCTCATCGAAAACGTAAGGGTTAAAGTCCTTCATGTGGGATATATCTTAAGACCTTCATCATTTTATAATTTTTCTGCTAATTTGTGCCTTTCGTATCTATCCTGATGTGTAGAATGTGAAAACAGCATATTTTGTTCTGACATCGAAATATATATACAGGGTGCAGCAAAATTAACCGTTGCAGAAGACAAGATAATATTTCGTTTTAAGGAAAATATAAACGTTTTCTATAATTAGGGTATTTTCTCTTTGTGTTACGTAAAAGTACACATATTTGAACTTCGGGTGTCATATGCAAGCAACATAGTGGTGTGTCAGGGAAGGGGTTTGCAGTGAAATATGCGTTATTTTGAAAAAAACAAAATAGTAGTACCAAACATAGTAGAGAATAAGGTACTTGATATCAACCATAGGGATCCCTATTTGGGACCTCTATGATAGATGTGCCTGCACTGCAGTTTGAGCTTTATTTCGTGAAAATATGTTAAATAGTTATGAAGATATAAACAAAAACAGATTATAATACACAACAATTCGTAACAATTCAATATGTAACTATTGACATATGATATATTGTCAGAAGGTTGCCAACCAACAGTTTTACGTGAAATAAGAAAATTATAAGAAAAGTGAATAACTGATTGGTAATTCGAATCAATTTTTGACAGAAGGTGCGCGTCATGTGATCTCATTGAAAAGGTAAGGGTTAAAGTCGTTCTTGTAGGATATATCTTACTACCTTCATCATTTTATAATTTTTCTGCTAATTTGTGCCTTTCGTATCTATCCTGATGTGTTGAATATGAAAACAGCATATTTTGTTCTGACATCGAAATATATATATAGGGTGCAGCAAAATTTACCGCTGCAGAAGACAAGATAATATTTCGTTTTCTGGAAAATATAAACGTTTTCTATAATTAGGGTATTTTCTCTTTGTGTTACGTAAAAATACACATATTTGAACTTCGGGTGTCATATACAAGCAACATAGTGGTGTGTCAGGGTAAGGGTTTGCAGTGAAATATGCGTTATTTTGAAAAAAGCAAAAAAGTAGTACCAAACTTGGTAGAGAATAAGGTACTTGATATCAACCGTAGGGATTCCGGCTTGCGGTGTCTATGAAAGATGTGCCTGCACTGCAATTTGAGCTTTATTTCGTGAAAATATGTTAAATAGTTCGGAAGATATAGACCAAAACAGATTATAATACGTAACAATTAGTATCAATTCAATATGTACATATTGACATATGATATATTGTCAGAAGGTTGCTAACCGACAGTTTTACGTAAAATAAAAAAATATAAGAAAAGTGAATAACTCAGTGGTAATTGTAATCAATTTTTGACAGAAAGTGAGCGTCATGTGATCTCATTGAAAACGTAAGGTTTAAAGTCGTTCATGTATTATATATCTTGCTTACTTCATCATTTTATACATTTTTTCTGCTAATTTGTGCCTTTCGTATCTATCCTGATGTGTTGAATATGAAAATAGCATATTTTGTTCTGACATCGAAATATATATACAATGTGCAGCAAAATTAACCGCTGCAGAAGACAAGATAATATTTCGTTTTCAGGAAAATATAAACGTTTTCTATAATTAGGGTATTTTCTCTTTGCGTTACGTAAAAGTACACATATTTGAACTTCGGGTGTCATATGCAAGCAACATAGTGGTGTGTCAGGAAAGGGATTTGCAGTTTTATTTTGAAAAAAGACAAAAGTAGTACCAAAAATGGTAAAGAAAAAAGTACTTGATATCAACCATAGGGATCCCGGTTTGGGATCTCTATGAAAGATGTGCCTGCACTGCAGTTTGAGATTTATTTCGTGAAAATATGTTAAATAGTTCGGAAGATATAGATCAAAACAGATTGTAATACACAACAATTCGTAACAATTCAATATGTAAGTATCGACATATGATATATTGTCAGAAGGCTGCCAACCAATATTTTTACGTGAAATAAGAAAATTATAAGAAAAGTGAATAACTCAGTGGTAATTCGAATCAATTTTTGACAGAAAGTGTGCGTCACGTGATCTCATCGAAAAGGTAAGGGTTAAAGTCGTTCATGTAGAATATATCTTACTACCTTCATCATTTTATAATTTTTCTGCTAATTTGTGCCTTTCGTGTCTATCCTGATGTGTAGAATGTGAAAACAGCATATTTTGTTCTGACATCGAAATATATATACAGAGTGCAGCAAAATTAACCGTTGCAGAAGACAAGATAATATTTCGTTTTCAGGAAAATATAAACGTTTTCTATAATTAGCGTATTTTCTCTTTGTGTTACGTAAAAATACACATATTTGAACTTCGGGTGTCATATGCAAGCAACATAGTGGTGTGTCAGGGTAAGGGTTTGCAGTGAAATATGCGTTATTTTGAAAAAAACACAAAAGTAGTACCAAAAATGGTAAAAAATAAAGTACTTGATATCAACCTTAGGGATCCCGGATTGGGACCTCTATGATAGATGTGCCTGCACTGCAGTTTGAGCTTTATTTCGTGAAAATATGTTAAATAGTTCGGAGGATATAGATCAAAACAGATTGTAATACACAACAATTCGTAACAATTCAATATGTAAGTATCGACATATGATATATTGTCAGAAGGTTGCCAACCAACAGTTTTACGTGAAATAAGAAAATTATAAGAAAAGTGAATAACTCAGTGGTAATTGGAATCAATTTTTGACATAAGGTGTGCGTCACGTGTTCTCATCGAAAAGGTAAGGGTTAAAGTCGTTCATGTAGGATATATCTTACTACCTTCATCATTTTATAATTTTTCTGCTTATTTGTGCCTTTCGTATCTATCCTGATGTGCAGAATGTGAAAACAGCATATTTTGTTCTGACATCGAAATATATATATACAGGGTGCAGCAAAATTAACCGTTGCATAAGGCAAGATGATATTTCGTTTTCGGGAAAATATAAACGTTTTCTATAATTAGGGTATTTTCTCTTTGTGTTACGTAAAAATACACATATTTGAACTTCGGGTGTCATATGCAAGCAACATAGTGGTGTGTCAGGGTAAGGGTTTGCAGTGAAATATGCGTTATTTTGAAAAAAACACAAAAGTAGTACCAAAAATGGTAAAAAATAAAGTACTTGATATCAACCTTAGGGATGCCGGTTTGGGATCTCTATGAAAGATGTGCCTGCTCTGCAGTTTGAGCTTTATTTCGTGAAAATATGTTAAATAGTTATGAAGATATAAACAAAAACAGATTATAATACACAACAATTCGTAACAATTCAATATGTAACTATTGACATATGATATATTGTCAGAAGGTTGCCAACCAACAGTTTTACGTGAAATAAGAAAATTATAAGAAAAGTGAATAACTGATTGGTAATTCGAATCAATTTTTGACAGAAGGTGCGCGTCATGTGATCTCATTGAAAAGGTAAGGGTTAAAGTCGTTCTTGTAGGATATATCTTACTACCTTCATCATTTTATAATTTTTCTGCTAATTTGTGCCTTTCGTATCTATCCTGATGTGTTGAATATGAAAACAGCATATTTTGTTCTGACATCGAAATATATATATAGGGTGCAGCAAAATTTACCGCTGCAGAAGACAAGATAATATTTCGTTTTCTGGAAAATATAAACGTTTTCTATAATTAGGGTATTTTCTCTTTGTGTTACGTAAAAATACACATATTTGAACTTCGGGTGTCATATACAAGCAACATAGTGGTGTGTCAGGGTAAGGGTTTGCAGTGAAATATGCGTTATTTTGAAAAAAGCAAAAAAGTAGTACCAAACTTGGTAGAGAATAAGGTACTTGATATCAACCGTAGGGATTCCGGCTTGCGGTGTCTATGAAAGATGTGCCTGCACTGCAATTTGAGCTTTATTTCGTGAAAATATGTTAAATAGTTCGGAAGATATAGACCAAAACAGATTATAATACGTAACAATTAGTATCAATTCAATATGTACATATTGACATATGATATATTGTCAGAAGGTTGCTAACCGACAGTTTTACGTAAAATAAAAAAATATAAGAAAAGTGAATAACTCAGTGGTAATTGTAATCAATTTTTGACAGAAAGTGAGCGTCATGTGATCTCATTGAAAAGGTAAGGTTTAAAGTCGTTCATGTATTATATATCTTGCTTACTTCATCATTTTATATATTTTTTCTGCTAATTTGTGCCTTTCGTATCTATCCTGATGTGTTGAATATGAAAATAGCATATTTTGTTCTGACATCGAAATATATATACAATGTGCAGCAAAATTAACCGCTGCAGAAGACAAGATAATATTTCGTTTTCAGGAAAATATAAACGTTTTCTATAATTAGGGTATTTTCTCTTTGCGTTACGTAAAAGTACACATATTTGAACTTCGGGTGTCATATGCAAGCAACATAGTGGTGTGTCAGGAAAGGGATTTGCAGTTTTATTTTGAAAAAAGACAAAAGTAGTACCAAAAATGGTAAAGAAAAAAGTACTTGATATCAACCATAGGGATCCCGGTTTGGGATCTCTATGAAAGATGTGCCTGCACTGCAGTTTGAGATTTATTTCGTGAAAATATGTTAAATAGTTCGGAAGATATAGATCAAAACAGATTGTAATACACAACAATTCGTAACAATTCAATATGTAAGTATCGACATATGATATATTGTCAGAAGGTTGCCAACCAATATTTTTACGTGAAATAAGAAAATTATAAGAAAAGTGAATAACTCAGTGGTAATTCGAATCAATTTTTGACAGAAAGTGTGCGTCACGTGATCTCATCGAAAAGGTAAGGGTTAAAGTCGTTCATGTAGAATATATCTTACTACCTTCATCATTTTATAATTTTTCTGCTAATTTGTGCCTTTCGTGTCTATCCTGATGTGTAGAATGTGAAAACAGCATATTTTGTTCTGACATCGAAATATATATACAGAGTGCAGCAAAATTAACCGTTGCAGAAGACAAGATAATATTTCGTTTTCAGGAAAATATAAACGTTTTCTATAATTAGCGTATTTTCTCTTTGTGTTACGTAAAAATACACATATTTGAACTTCGGGTGTCATATGCAAGCAACATAGTGGTGTGTCAGGGTAAGGGTTTGCAGTGAAATATGCGTTATTTTGAAAAAAACACAAAAGTAGTACCAAAAATGGTAAAAAATAAAGTACTTGATATCAACCTTAGGGATCCCGGATTGGGACCTCTATGATAGATGTGCCTGCACTGGAGTTTGAGCTTTATTTCGTGAAAATATGTTAAATAGTTCGGAGGATATAGATCAAAACAGATTGTAATACACAACAATTCGTAACAATTCAATATGTAAGTATCGACATATGATATATTGTCAGAAGGTTGCCAACCAACAGTTTTACGTGAAATAAGAAAATTATAAGAAAAGTGAATAACTCAGTGGTAATTGGAATCAATTTTTGACATAAGGTGTGCGTCACGTGTTCTCATCGAAAAGGTAAGGGTTAAAGTCGTTCATGTAGGATATATCTTACTACCTTCATCATTTTATAATTTTTCTGCTTATTTGTGCCTTTCGTATCTATCCTGATGTGCAGAATGTGAAAACAGCATATTTTGTTCTGACATCGAAATATATATATACAGGGTGCAGCAAAATTAACCGTTACATAAGGCAAGATAATATTTCGTTTTCAGGAAAATATAAACGTTTTCTATAATTAGCGTATTTTCTCTTTGTGTTACGTAAAAATACACATATTTGAACTTCGGGTGTAATATGTAAGCAACATAGTGGTGTGTCAGGGAAGGGGTTTGCAGTGAAATATGCGTTATTTTGAAAAAAACAAAAAAGTAGTACCAAAAATGGTAAAGAATAAGGTACTTGATATCAACCATAGGGATCCCGGTTTGGGACCTCTATGAAAGATGTGCCTGCACTGCAGTTTGAGCTTTATTTCGTGAAAATATGTTAAATAGTTATGAAGATATAGATCAAAACAGATTATAATACGCAACAATTCGTAACAATTCAATATGTACATATTGACATATGATATATTGTCAGAAGGTTGCTAACCGACAGTTTTACGTGAAATAAAAAAAATATAAGAAAAGTGAATAACTGATTGGTAATTCGAATCAATTTTTGACAGAAGGTGCGCGTCATGTGATCTCATTGAAATGGTAAGGGTTAAAGTCCTTCATGTTTTATATATCTTGCTTACTTCATCATTTTATAATTTTTCTGCTAATTTGTGCCTTTCGTATCTATCCTGATGTGTTGAATATGAAAACAGCATATTTTGTTCTGACATCGAAATATATATACAGGGTGCAGCAAAATTTACCGCTGCAGAAGACAAGATAATATTTCGTTTTCTGGAAAATATAAACGTTTTCTATAATTAAGGTATTTTCTCTTTGTGTTACGTAAAAATACACATATTTGAACTTCGGGTGTCATATACAAGCAACATAGTGGTGTGTCAGGGTAAGGGTTTGCAGTGAAATATGCGTTATTTTGAAAAAAACAAAAAAGTAGTACCAAACTTGGTAGAGAATAAGGTACTTGATATCAACCATAGGGATTCCTGCTTGCGGTGTCTATGAAAGATGTGCCTGCACTGCAATTTGAGCTTTATTTCGTGAAAATATGTTAAATAGTTATGAAGATATAGACCAAAACAGTTTATAATACGCAACAATTAGTAACAATTCAATATGTACATATTGACATATGATATATTGTTAGAAGGTTGCTAACCAACAGTTTTACGTGAAATAAGAAAATTATAAGAAAAGTGAATAACTCAGTGGTAAATGGAATCAATTTTTGACAGAAGGTGTGCGTCACGTGTTCTCATCGAAAAGGTAAGGGTTAAAGTCGTTCATGTAGAATATATCTTACTACCTTCATCATTTTATAATTTTTCTGCTTATTTGTGCCTTTCGTATCTATCCTGATGTGCAGAATGTGAAAACAGCATATTTTGTTCTGACATCGAAATATATATATACAGGGTGCAGCAAAATTAACCGTTGCATAAGGCAAGATGATATTTCGTTTTCGGGAAAATATAAACGTTTTCTATAATTAGGGTATTTTCTCTTTGTGTTACGTAAAAATACACATATTTGAACTTCGGGTGTCATATGCAAGCAACATAGTGGTGTGTCAGGGTAAGGGTTTGCAGTGAAATATGCGTTATTTTGAAAAAAACACAAAAGTAGTACCAAAAATGGTAAAAAATAAAGTACTTGATATCAACCTTAGGGATGCCGGTTTGGGATCTCTATGAAAGATGTGCCTGCTCTGCAGTTTGAGCTTTATTTCGTGAAAATACGTTAAATAGTTATGAAGATATAAACCAAAACAGATTATAATACACAACAATTCGTAACAATTCAATATGTAACTATTGACATATGATATATTGTCAGAAGGTTGCCAACCAACAGTTTTACGTGAAATAAGAAAATTATAAGAAAAGTGAATAACTGAGTGGCAATTGGAATCAATTTTTGACAGAAGGTGTGCGTCACGTGATCTCATCGAAAAGGTAAGGGTTAAAGTCGTTCATGTAGAATATATCTTACTACCTTCATCATTTTATAATTTTTCTGCTAATTTGTGCCTTTCGTGTCTATCCTGATGTGTAGAATGTGAAAACAGCATATTTTGTTCTGACATCGAAATATATATACAGAGTGCAGCAAAATTAACCGTTGCAGAAGACAAGATAATATTTCGTTTTCAGGAAAATATAAACGTTTTCTATAATTAGGGTATTTTCTCTTTGCGTTACGTAAAAGTACACATATTTGAACTTCGGGTGTCATATGCAAGCAACATAGTGGTGTGTCAGGAAAGGGATTTGCAGTTTTATTTTGAAAAAAGACAAAAGTAGTACCAAAAATGGTAAAGAAAAAAGTACTTGATATCAACCATAGGGATCCCGGTTTGGGATCTCTATGAAAGATGTGCCTGCACTGCAGTTTGAGATTTATTTCGTGAAAATATGTTAAATAGTTCGGAAGATATAGATCAAAACAGATTGTAATACACAACAATTCGTAACAATTCAATATGTAAGTATCGACATATGATATATTGTCAGAAGGTTGCCAACCAATATTTTTACGTGAAATAAGAAAATTATAAGAAAAGTGAATAACTCAGTGGTAATTCGAATCAATTTTTGACAGAAAGTGTGCGTCACGTGATCTCATCGAAAAGGTAAGGGTTAAAGTCGTTCATGTAGAATATATCTTACTACCTTCATCATTTTATAATTTTTCTGCTAATTTGTGCCTTTCGTGTCTATCCTGATGTGTAGAATGTGAAAACAGCATATTTTGTTCTGACATCGAAATATATATACAGAGTGCAGCAAAATTAACCGTTGCAGAAGAGAAGATAATATTTCGTTTTCAGGAAAATATAAACGTTTTCTATAATTAGCGTATTTTCTCTTTGTGTTACGTAAAAATACACATATTTGAACTTCGGGTGTCATATTGTGACGATTTGCAGACTCCATTTTTAATTATTTAGCTCGTAATTTCCACACAAAGATGAGATCTGCTCGCACTATAAGTTAGTGGATGTCACAAAAGTATTATAAACAAATTACACCATGACCTTCATGGGAAAAGTGGATTAACCTAGGGGAAATGACAACATAAATTGAAATTATTTAGTTTATTATACAACTAAAATGGTAATATACATCAACATTTAATTTAGGTATTTTACAAAATTAATTAGTAAAAGTAGTGATATTTGCCTCTTCAGTGATCTTTGACTACATTATCATAATTTGAAGAATTAAATAGACTTTCAAGCATTTGAGTTAGCAAAGATAAAAAGGACGAATTACGAGTATGCGACGTTTACTCTTATTCGTGAGAGTTTTACTATCAACTGATGAATCATTTTGCAGTGCTGACTGACATATTATTACTTGAGCTCAAAATAGCAAATGTGCATGTACATACCTTGAGTAGAAGTCTTGTTACACCCTGCAACTTGGTGTCCCGAAGGTCTGAGTTCTTATACACGTCGTCACTACGTCGTTGCCGCCCGAATGAATATTATCTAGACCTTGAGGTCCCTTTTTATTATTTTTGCAAGGGCCACTCCCAAACCGCACATCAGACATCACATCCCGGTCGTCAGATTCACAAATATGGAAACTTATTGCTCTTTGCATTCTGATTGGCTATTAGCAAGTAACCGCACCCAAAATTATGGCGTGATCCAGCACACACGTGGATGGCGTGACTGTTACCGCCGGAAGATTTCAATAACAGGATTTCCAGAATTATCCACATTTATCTATGACTGGTCCAGAGATCCTTAACTATTAACCAAAATTTCCGCTAATGCGGGGTCACGTTGACAAATTTATAATATTTCATCCTGTTAGTAACCAAGCATAAGTAAACATCCTATGACCTTTGTGCGCAGTAAAACAACCATAATCAACTTCGAGGTTTTGCGTAGTTCCGCTCTCTGTTACCAGCTCATGATAAGCTAAAAGAGAAACCGTCCTGTAATTGCACATTAAACCAAAATAGCCTTTTTCATTTCCTTCAATAAAGAGCAATGTAACCATATTTTGAATCCGGCGTCACATTCCCACTGCTTCATAATTTTCGTCCTCGAAAATCATCAAGAAGCGAGCGCTCAAGCAGGCTGAAGGAACCAATACTTTTCGAATGACCCTCGTATGAAATGAAGATTTTGCAAAATATGTGAATTGTATGTCATGCACATAATATGAGTTGACTAATATGAGTTTGTTGCCGTCATAGTCGTAATTCACCTTATTTATACAATAAAATAATGTACACGTGCAATATAATGATAAACGTCCGTCTTCTCATGAAAATGACACAATAGACGGATACTTAGGCATGAAAAACATCAAGTGAATAATCATAAAAATTGGCATAACATATAACATATGGAAGTGATACATTGTTATAACATATTGCTGCTGTGTTAAGTGAAGGAAGTATGATCTTAAGAATAATGGTTAACAACTTTTGGAACATTGTGTTGAAACATTTGGAATGTCTACAACTGCAATTAAGGTCCTAAACAAAATACTACATAGATAATGAAGAGTTATTAATAATTTGAACATGCTACTGTGACTGAATGGTACTGACGTATTACAGTAAGGTTAAAAAAAAAACAAATGAACAGTTATAACTTGCTTGCTACATGCATATAAGTTATGGAATGAAATGACCACATTATACTTAATAAGATTTATAATTGGTCGAATACGCAACCTAACAAGAAATCACGTAACTGAAATACTACATATATTGAAAATCAATAATATTTTGAATCATGCGTCATTAGCAAAAGTGAATAGTACAATAATCTATTAATGCCCTAGAAGGTCAATATAACTAACAGGTTCCATGTCTTTCAAATTTCATTACAACTGATTTGAGAATAAGCAGTAAATCGATAAACATCAACATTGTAAGTGAACTGTTCTGTGCATGGAGAGGGCATAGGGCAAAAGTAACGATAATAATAAATTAGACTAATTAGTAATAACAAGGAACTATCAGGATTATCGTCCTAACGATACAGTTATAACGTTATCCTAGATTCAAACTTAGTTCTGTTAGGACTGTTAAGTCGGTATACGGTTTATGTACGTTAAATACGTAGAACTTAGTGAGATGTATGTTAGTTCTCGAAATAGGGTCTCATTAGTTTTGAACGATACACAATTAAGGATGAATTAATATTGTCTACTCAGGAACACAGTTACTTAAATTTATTTGAACATTATTCCATTGTTTTCATATATTTTCAAGGTAGTACCAATATCATGATTATGAAGGTATTGATCAAGAATTAATAATTGATTAGAGATTAATGACTATTAGATCGATAACTTTAGCAATTTGAATAACATTAACAATCTATAACAAGTAACGAATTCGTTTTGCCTTACAAGGCATTTAACCTTATTCAATTGCTTACAGGAATGAATGAATATTTACAATATAGTCGAATTGAAGGTAAAGAACCAGGAATATAAATTGAAAAGTCAATTTCCATAAGTAGATTGCAATAAGAATTTTACAGACTTGAGTTGTTCATGAGGGACGTGAGAGAGTTATTATTATTGATTTAACATGTAGAGTCAAGGAGGCTATGGCAATAGATTTGAAGTACAATTTATATTTCAATTTTGAAAAAAAAAATTATCAAACAGACAATTCACAAGACTTAAAATGAAGGTGGCCCTTTGGTACGCCTTGAGTCTACATGGCATGAGACCCTATTCAGTTATAATTACTCTATTTTTATACCCAATATAAAGAGTGAGTTCTTCTCTTTCCTTTCTCCTCTTACTGTGCATTTTAAGAGGTTACAAGTATTTTTTTTTTTAAAAAAAAAGAGCGAGGAAGGAAAAAGATTGTTATTTATTATTCTGGGACTTCGGAGGAATGAACCAATACCTGGTAGATTTGGAAATTCCACACTTGGTGGTATTACTTCCGCCTGGTAGTAATCATTTACATTTTTTTTTTTGCGGGGGGGGGCAGGGGTGGGGTGGCAATAATCGGGTTTGTAACTCTTCGTATGAAGGGCAATCGTCTCTCCTTCTTTCCCATTCTGTACTTAAGGCAGCCATCGGAACGAGGAGAGAGGATGTTAGCTTGCCGATCTTGTGACGAAGGGGAATCGAACCACAGGGTACTTGCATTCAATGGTTAGTGTGCATATCATGCATAAATAATTTATAGAGGAAAGCTTGGTTGAATATCATTATGTGCCACGCAGTGGACAAAACCACAAGAAGCTGATACTGACTTCCTGTTGACGCTGATATGATATTAAAAATAATATTACAGGAAGCTTGTATGAATACTGCTACCGCAAAACAAGAACAGTGTTTCCATTGTGATAAGTGATTGTGAGCTAGGAAAAGAGTTTTAAAATTTGCTACGTTTGCTATTCTTATAATTCTGAATTATGTTATTCCTATTCTGGTGAATAGGTACCCGGTTAGCATAATTGGGAGGTTGACGAATCGGAGGAAATAATTCCAATTGCCAAATATGGTTGAAATTAGGAAATCTAAAATGTCATTGGTTCTTGCATGTAATCAGTGGCAGGAAGGGTGTTAGCAGGAAGGGTGTGATCCAAGGAGTGAGGAACGCTGTAAGCAGCGTATTAGTTCTTCACTTATTCAATTTGTGCGCGGATACTCGGAAGTACGTTTACACGGGACATGGGACTTTTTAGGTGTGAGAAGAAGACTTTCAGTAATTAGATAAGTATATCTCTATTCTACACTTTACATTATATATTATATTTGCGTGTTTGTTTTTTTTGTTAAGTTTTAACGTTACTTTGAACATATCCAGTAATGAAACAGGCGTCCGTGAGTTTCCTCCAATACTTGTACTACTTTTCTGAAAGTTTTGCCAATCGTTCAGAAGCATCTTCTCCCAACGCAGTCTCACATACGATTCACATGCCGTAGGCAAGAATTACTCATGAAAAAAAATATAATAACAATATTAGTAATAATTATAATTAAAAAAAAAATACACTTAATTAATCCTAATTAACAACTCCCAATTATTAATAAATTTTAATAAGATTAGTTATTATTAACAAGATTCAATAATCTATATATATATGTGAGAAACCTCTCTTTTTGTTTTCACTTAACAGTGGTGTGATGTATCTAAAACTATAAAGTTCATTCGTCTCTATGTCCTTGTTCGTTTGATATCAGCTTTGGCTGAACTTGTGAACGACTTCCTTTTGTTTTGTTTTATCATTACATAATTCAAGGCTGGAGAGAATAATGTTATTTGTTAGCAGAATAGTAACATAGTGGTAGAGTTATGTGTTTTAGAATGTATATTAATTTAATTTATTAAGCAAAAGATAAAGGACTCTACCACAAGCCTTTTTTTTTTTTTTTTTTTTTTTAAGTGCGTGTGGTGTATGTGTCTTGCTTATATCGGCTTCATGCTTCTCTTTTTTTTTTTTTGTTTTTCCTTTCATACCTTTCCTGGAATAAGAAATCTATCCCAGTCGTTGGATAGCAGAGGCAATAGGATCCTCGATTAGTCTATCGGCGATAAAAGATTCTTATTCATTACCTGATAGCAATGCAAGATCCCTAAATATTACCTTGTCTATGCTTTTACGCACGGTGTAAATGAAAAAAATTAATTGAAAATGAATGAACATTAATGAACATAAGCCTTTATTTATAAGATGAATTATCTACGAGGTTATTTGTGATTTTTATCTAACAAGAATATACCTTTGCCTCTTAGCATAGAATTAAAGATAATAGTCAAATGTATGCTGAAATAAGAATACAGTTTAGATAATTTAATTATACTCACTGCTCTGGCAATCAAACCTTTTTTTTTTTTTTTTTTGTCTGTAAAGAGAAAACTGCATTATTTATCAGAGTCACTTTACTGATTGTTGTTACATACTATTTTGTACCAAAATTTTTTCTCATAATTATACCAGTGAGGCTAAGAGAGACAGTGTAATAAAGAATGAATGAGAATGAACATAAAAATAAGAAAAGTGGGAGGGAACAGGAGAATCTCGAGAAACACAAACACACTGTGTTGGTCCTCCTTAATCATTAAGATTAAACACTAATGAGGTCGTAGAAAACGGCACATGAGGAAGAAGATGGTACGCACAATTACTTATGAATCCTACACAAGAAGATTCAAGTCGAAACTACTGGCCATCTCAGGTATAGGGGTACAATGTAGATAGCTATATCAATTGTACACAGATACCTGTAATGGAGGGTAGGGAGATTCATCCCCGTCGATGCTGCATGAGTTAGAAGGATTTCTATGGTTGTGGAACCTGACCTATTTGCATGACTACCAATGACCTCTGTAAGGCACCAACCTGACCTAACGTTTTTCATTCATATCGTTAGGCAAGTTGGCTCCTGATGGAGTGTCTTTGATTTGCTTCGCATGTTTTCGACCAACTGGATGAAGAAGGGATTGAAGACTTTCACCAATGGATCTACACATAATAGTAGCATGTCTTAACTAGGAAAGCACTAAAGCGGGATGAGGTATATGTGTTCGGGTAACTAGATGGAATGTAGCATGATCATGGGAATGTAGCATGTAGTATTGGTAGATAAGAGTGCATAATGACACAACTGTTTCTTTAAGGCATTGTCACTGTTTCTTGCCTTGTGTAGTTATTCTCACTATATGTCATGTAAGGGTGATTGCATGATGCATGTACGTATCAAGTTTTTATTTTATTTTAAAGCTTTTAGTAACCTAAAATAAAGTGCCTATAGAAATTACGCATAATTAGTTAGTTGTAATTAGTTAAAAAAAAAGTGAAATGAAATCTTGAATTTAACGTCCCACGGTTATGCCGGTTAGGCTAAAGGAAACGGTAAGAATGAGAAATGAGTGAAATAGTGGAATGAAGAAGGTGGGAGGAAACGGGAGAACCCCGAGAAAAAACCCTCGAGCACGATGTTTGTCCACCACAAGGTTCACACGGCGCGAGCTGGGATCGAACCAGGGAACCCAAGCACCGGAGGTGAACGCTCTACTACTGAGCCTCCGCGCTCCCCCCTTGTAATTAGTTGACACCTAGACATATTGAATAACTTTATTTAAAAAATATAATGATTTAGATATATATATATATATATAGATATAATGTACATAAGGAATAATGTACTAATTAACAATTTTCAATTGAATGGTAGCATTGTATCTTTATATGTTCTATAGACTATACAAGATGTGTACTATCTTTAATAAGGATTTATCATATAATTTATATGGAGTGTTACTAAGATACATCATGCCAATGTGCAAATATATATATAGTAGTCTAAAAATAATAAAATTGCGCTAAATATAATTATAATTCCAAATATAATAACTACTTAAATATCTACTAAAAACTGAAAAATTAAACAACTATTAACTACAAGATAATACAACTGAAAGTTAGAACTACTGAGTAACTAGTGAATACTAAACATTAATACATTTAAATATCTTCAGTACTAAAAACTCAACAATAATATAATAACATAAAATATTGAATAGTAAAAACAAATCTATTTACTGAATACTAAGCTTAAAGTGAGTTAAATAATCTGTGAATATTGAAAGGTAATAAAATAAGCTGAAAGCTAGGATTATTGGAATCAAACAACCTAATAACTACTGCATGTAGTTAGATACATATAAATGATTACACATTTTATTTCATATTTATCTATTGCTATTTATTTCATAATAATATTTTTATTTTACTAAAAGAATCTAAATGTCTACTAAATACGGAAACGTAACAACTAATAACTATAGTATATTGAAAATTAAAACAAACTAATGAATACTGAATATTTGAAAATCAAATAACCTAATAACTACTGCATATAGATATATACACATAATTGATTTTATATTTCTATTATATATCGATTATATACCTAATAACTATTGCATATAGATATATACACATAATTGATTATATATTTCTATTATATATCGATTATATATTACTATTTATTTCATTATTTTTACTTTACAAGAATTATAAAAGCGAAACTGGCACATAGCTTAGATAAAGCACTGAAAGTTGAAGTTTTGAAAAATTAGTTCGAGTATAGACAAGTTGGCAAGAAAGGAAGTTTTTACTCATGGGCCTGGCGTCTCAACCAATTTATAGCGGTCTGTGAGAATGCACTTGTGCGTAAAAGTGATCTTCTTTGTGAAGCCACTAGGAAAGCCTTCCTATCATAAAAGTGAAAGCTCTGGAGCACACTTTCCGTTCTGACTAATGGAATATAGTGCTTTAATGCAAATTTGTTTTTAAGACGATTTAGTCGATATTGCACATCGTCATAATTCAATTCAGTAAAAATAATAAAAGCTAGTCTGTAGGAAAAGTTTTTATGTACAATTACATAGCCGATGAAGGTCATGAACAAGGAGGAGCGTTGAAAGAGAGTAGTCATATGTGATAGAGAAACCTGTCTGACTCCTAAAAGGAAGAGATCGTATTTATCATCCTGTAAGGGTTTAAGCTCAAGGAAGTAGCAATTTTTTGAAGAGGTTATGATCTCTCTGGCCTTTGAAAAATCTGCTAAGCTGTAACAAGGGATTTCTGGCAGTAACTTACAATGCTCTGCATATAAGACGTATTTAAAATGACTGTCCATTGAATTGTCCATTTTCCTGTGTCGAAAGGATTCAATTTCTGTTCGTTCTCTTCGGCGTACGGCTTCGTGTCGTCGTTGATTATGCCTGTCACTCATTTTACCTCTAAGAATAGGTAAACAACAGTAAATCACTACAGTAATATTAATTGTCTGAATTTACACAATACAATTTAATTCCAATATATTCGTCTGAATCCAATTAACGGATGTCTACATATTACGCAATGATTCACCGAACCTGCGCATGTGTTACATAGAGCTAAATGATTACAAGGCAAGGCTAAAGTGTTGAGGTCGTTTTGATAACACACCTTGCATGTAAATTTGTCTGATATATCACAAGGCGAATTACTCATGTGTGACTCATGTTCTTCATTATTTAATTCTTTTTGGTCAGTTTTAACTGGAGGATATGGCATAGCGCCTATACGGGAACCAAAATAGTTGGAATTTGGACAGGATTCCAACTCCTGATGAACTCGTCGAACAAATTCGGCTCCTTTCAACAACAATAAATAATAACAGGTGGGAGAGTATTTTGAATGTTCGACCCAGGGATTATCCACAGGTTTCCAGTTAAATAATCCCAATCCACAATAATAACATAGAACCAAATCATGATTTCCGGTATAATAAAATCCAGATCGAACAAGTTCTTTTGAATTTTGACCAGTCCCCTTTGGCCATGTGAGAAACGTTTCTAATCGCGGTCCCGCGGTTGCATACTTTGGATGCAGGGGAGGACTATATAGATAAGTCCGTGTATTATACAATTCGATGACATACAAGGGGTCCAAATGAATCTTCGGGGGAATGGGTTTGGGGCCTATTGATGCAATGGTTTGAAATGGCGCAGTGGTCAATCCAGAGTCTTCCTCCATAGGAATATTTTGAGTGTCGCGGCGTAGTAAAAAGGGGCAATTTGGGTTGGCGTGCAATATAACCGGTAGAAAAAATTCTCCCGGACGAAAATTACCTAATGTAACTTGGCAGAATATGCACTTTACAAAATCAGGGGGGTGGGAAAAATAAAAACCGTATTTTGCCAGAAAATTGGGATTTAGAAAAACATGAGGCCAATTACAAAATGTTTTTCGTCTGTCCATTTCCTTGCGGAGATTTAATGAAGGTTGCAGAAAGTATAGCGAGCCGAAAGTTGGAAATATTGCTTTTTCAGCCATACTTACAGAAAATTTAAGGTTCCGCGTGGGATTTCCTTAAGGTCTGAAAAAAAAATAAGTCAAGTTGTAAATGTATCCTTGTTTCCTTCACCTTTTTTTTTTTTTTTTTTTTTTTTAACCTAAATTTATGTATATCGAGCATTCATTCCATTAGTCAGAATATATTTTGGGGTTATCTATTCCCAATCATCAGGAGAGGGGTTGATTTCTAAGACAAGCCATTCTTTATGTGTGCTTCCAGAGGGGTGGCTTTCAGTTTCCGTTTTAGCCTTGATCTTGTGAAGCGTAAACCATTCACATAAGGCTTTGGTCTGGCTTAGAGCACATCTCGCAGAGCTCACTCGTGCGTGCGAGCTACAACACTGGTGTGAGCGGGGAAGGTGTTCTAATCGAGGACATCCTATGGTTTCTAAATCCTCAGCTTTAATTTCGAATAGTTGTTGGAGCCATTTAATTTTATTACTGCCTTTACAATAAACTCTGCTGTCGGGTGGAATTAATGTGGACAGCATATTCTGTACTGTGGAAAAGGCAATCCCCTCAGGTCGAGACCACTCAAGACCATGAATGCGAGTTGTTTGAAAATGGACTCGGCGTTGATCCGTTTCTAATAGGGATTCTAAAGAAATAGGTAAGTTGATTAAGCAGTGGAAAAGGAATGTGCTATTTGGGGTTGCAATTCCCAATTCACGCAAATAATACGATTTCCCTAATAAGAAGCCTTGGATATCAATTATGAAAGTTGGTTGGGAAGGAGAGTTTCGCAGTGGGTAAGAAGATGAACGCAATGAAGCTAGTAATGAGCGATCTCTCAATATTCCTTGGAATGCTTTCAACAACAAGGAAGGAGAAAAAGCATGAATGTGTTGGTTTACGAATACTTCCTTCCATTTCGAGATCATTTCCTCGTTCTGTGAGTCCTCATGTAGCTGTTCCTCAATTGTGGTATGGGGGTTTATGCCAACTTGATTGAGATATCTCGTTAGTGAGTCAATCACACAACCTTCCTTGAGATATCCGTCTGAGCAGATCATACAATTTTCCCGTCCAGCCATATTTGTTTTTTTTTTTTTTTTTAATTTGTTTCGTTTCCTATAGTAAAAAGAAATGTAGTTATAAGTATATTGCTTGGTAGTTAATAGTGACAATTTTAGCTGTAAATTTTTTTTATATATATATACTCGAACTGACGTATACTTACGAAATTTGTTTGTTATTATTATTATTATTATTATTATTATTATTATTATTATTATTATTATTATTGCAATATTTCGCAATATTCGGGTCTCGTATGAAAGGTGCGAGGCATTTCGTATTCATCGGGCACATTTTGAGGTCGGGGGAGAGTCTTAGGGGGTCGAGGGAGTTTTCTCAATTTTCTATAATAGAAGACGGATACAATTAAAAGACAACCTAATATAATATTAATAATTAATCCCACGACTAACGTTATGATACATCCTAAACTTTCATCATGTGTTTCACTAAAATTTTCTATACCTTCTGAATTGTCTAATACCTCATAATTTGTTATGGGGGTTGGAACTTTTTCCGGTTTATGCCTTAACCAAGATGATGGAACTATATGTGACACCTTGGCCATTAATGTTTGCAATGAAAGACACGGAAATTTAGAAGTTAATGTCGTATTTTCGAACATTAGTTTACAATTGCAACCTAGATGTACAAATACAGAGCCTACCTTGGGGGTGGAATGCAACGGGATATCTACGGTTGGACATGAAATAGTAAAATCCTGCTCTTCAGCTATCAATAAGGATATTGTAGTAAAGTTTATATATGATATTGACATATCCCTTGAATGATTAAAGCAATTCCATTTACAATTTTGATCAATATCCTTTGTTCTTCCACTTAATTGGGCCTTAATACATTCCATATACTGTAACATGTGAACAGGTGGAGTGGTCACGAGACATAATAAATCAGTATGGATATTGCAAGTAGTATAAAGAATTTGGTTGATGATTTGACGATAAACTATAAACAAAGGAGGTACATCCAAATGACAAATTTGGTGATGTCGCCTGAAGGCAAGAGGGGAAATGATGTATGCACTGTCATTAGCTGATAAGTCAGTGACCGGAAGTTTTATCCCTAGCATTGCGTACTGAGGCGATATAAGACATTCGGCCAATGGATAATTATATATAGAAGCGGGGTCTGATTGTATTATTTTCAGTGTTTTTTCCTTTTTGCCGTAACTTATATTGAATGTCTTCTATTACATAAGACAATTCAGTTACCTTTATCAATTGCGGATGAACCATTCGTCGCTGACAGCCAATTAATAATTTTTCAAATTCAGTTTCTGATTTTATTTGCCGATTAGATAATTGGAAAAACCAAGGCTCATCCGAATATTGAAATATTCTGTTATGTATATAATCCAAATTGTCCTTAGTCAACAACAGTCGCTTAGTATGTAGTCTAGTAATTGTATGAAAGAATGATCCGGTTGAGGGGTCATCAGCGGAAATAGTTTCGGATAAAATATTTTGATCAAAAGTTTCAAACTCATATTGTTCAGTAATAGTTGGAGGATAAGAAAATTTTGTGAGAATTACTACTGCTGATTCATAGAGAATTGGTGAATCAAATGGAACTATTGACAATCCACCATGCGCTAACGTAGGAATTGATAATGACTGAACAGGATGATTGATAACACTGAGCAACGTTACTAGTCATATTGCTGTGGTAGCCATATTGTCTGATGGATTAAGTCCTCGCCTCGCCGTTCTAGGGGTAGCTACGGGGGTAGCTAATGCTCTTACTGATATTGTGTCTCCTACGTTTTCTGCTTCTATATTATTGTGCGACTTCATTTGAGCGAGAAGGGGACACAGATATTTACAACAACAATTATACAATATGTAAAGACATAGTGCAAATACGACAATTGATAAAAGAGTGTATGAAACTACTTCTGCTATGTCGTGCAATAATGTGGCTTCTGTAGGGGTTGGCCTCAATAAAATAAGGGTGGCTATGCCCAAGTGGCTCCTTAATTTATACCCAATCCATAAAATAATTAAGGAGATAGTGACATTCCATACAAACAGAATTGTTAAATACGGTCTGGTAGATTGAATTTTTTCAAAGGGTATGATCGGAGTAGTCAGTGGCGTAACTGAAGATAACGTGGTCGAGATTTTGAAATGGGGGACGCGAGCTGTCCAGTTTGGATCTAAGCACTGACTGAGATGTGTGAATTCAGAATTTTCAAAGGTTGATCCTTTCAATTTTAAAGTGGAAACTTGAGTCCAAGAAGCGGGAATTATGATTTTCATTTCCAATTCCTTATCATTAATTTCTGGGCAGGGAAAAGAGGGGGATATCACATGAGTCTCAGTAATAATTGCTTTACATTCACAAGGTAATGATAACTGATAAGCTCCAGGCATAGTAGAATCGAGTTGCATTGTTCGTTTTACTTTGGGGCATTCTATATAAATTTCAGAAGGGGGGTTGGTTAAAGCAAATAGTCCAGGTCTTACTTCAGTGATCAATAATCCATTCGTTTCTTCACATCGAAAAACACAATATTTACTGATCTCTGCTACTGAGGCAGTATGAAATAGTGTTCTTGCACAACCTGGTGAACGCAAATTATCCGCGGGATAACTTGGAATGTAACATAACTCACTACTCTTAGGATCGCATGCCGATAACCGATCTGTGGCCAATACTGAAATATCGTTAGCTCGTTTCACAACAATAGATGGTTGATGTGAGATTAAGCAAGTAGCATTTCCAAACTTATATGGTACTGTTATTAATTCGTATACTTCGACATTGCCCGGATTTCTAGTAATAGGTACCTTAATTATTACATTTAAATCATTATTCTCATAGTGGCAAGACGCAATGGGTAATGTATAATATTTCATCAGATCTGTTAATGGTACAGCTAATATGTATGAATAACGTCTTAATTTAGCTTGTAATTTAGTCAAATTTGCTTTTAATTGATCTGGGGTAATCATAGTAGGAGGTATTCTCTGTGACATACAATGAGCTAATATTGTTTGGTCTTCATTACTTTTGATAATCCGAATCAGTAATCGGTGTAGCCCGGCGACTTGTAGGGTTAGCAACAATTGTTTTTCTGGAATGCCTTCCTCTAATTCGCGGTTTAATGCTTTCTGAGTCAACTTAATTTGGGTTTCTAATTTAGATATGGTAGCTTTTAACTGCGAATTAAAATTTTGACCAGCCTTCACAAACTGTACTATGTTTCTATGGTCTTGATATATCTCTGTCTTAATTCCTTCAATGACTCGTTCCATTTCCGTGGTTCGAACAGCCACCTTATCTACCAACGAGACTGTTGCTACTGAACAACACCACGAAAGAGCAGAGCCGAGAAAATCTATGCCGCGTTTCACTCTTTGATCTAATATTGTATAATCAAGATGTGTCATATCATGTTCATTAATTAGCGTAGCAAGTTCATTAATGTGCTGGACTACTGAACAATATGAAAAAGTTACGTTCTCTGGCTGAGAACATACTTCCTGAGTTATCTTATGAATTAAAGCCAATTGATCTTCATCAGGGGGTATAGTGGTTACCTGTTGATGGTAAACTAATGGAATTGTAGCCTCATAAGGAATTACCTTTGAAATCTTATTCCAGAATGCACCTGTTGTGATTGAAACAGTGAATTGGTTACCTGATGTCGGTGATGATACATCTATTAATAACCCTAAGTTGATCAGAATAGACCCTATTACAAGAAATCCCATCTGTAAAGAACAGAGTTAATTACTAATTAAAAATTCATGCCATGTTATTTTTCTAGATACTACTAATAATATTACTTGCTGAAGTCTCCTATCTATCCTGAATGTTAATTTGAAGGCGATGCCATACCTTTTCCGAAGTTTACGAATTATAGATACTAATCGCCTTTTTGATTTATATAACCAAAATCTAAATAGACATCCGGAACGAAAATGTGCATACCTTAAGTAAGCTTCAGTGGCTAAGATTGATGAAAATTCAAGGGGTACTATGAACTTGACATACCTTTCTGGGATACCTTCGAAACATAGCCGTAAGATATCCTTCAACCAATGCTCTACTAATGACCTTATGGAATTTGGAATTGTTCCTAATTCTCCTATTCGAGGGTGAATCGTATAGTAGTTCATAGTTGATTATCCTACAATATAAGGGTATATAAATTATTGTGCCAATCTCTAGTCAGTATACTTTATCGCTTTGTCATTCGCTAAAAAAAAAATACACTTAAAGTGAACTTCAATACATACTTATTTTTGAGTGTTATTTGAATTGTCTACATTTTGAGTTCTATCATTGTTAATTCGTCTTCCTCTATTTGGGCGTCTTCCAAAGGTTTGTCCTCTTTTAATCGGTTGACCTCTATTTGAATTTTGATTTCCGCGGTAGGGTCTATTAGATTGATCCCTATACTGATTTTGATTTTGTCGAATTCGGCACTCGCGAGCAAAGTGACCATATTTACCACATGCGTAGCATTGTATATTATTAATATTTATATTCTGAAATCTTCGAATCAGATTAGGACGAGGGCCTCGAGTACCACGACCTCTATTGTTATAAAATCTTTGTCCTACACGATTTTGTAGTCTCTGTCGATTTACTTCGAACTTCGGTTGATTAACTTCCACCTCAGGGAGTTCCAAGGGTGCATCAGAAAGGGCACGTAGGCCTGCTTGGACTTTAGCAGATTCATACAATTTAAGCAATCTGTCAACTTCATCCACACTATCTGGTTCTCGTGTGATGACGAACTCTAATGCACGCGGATCTAATCCTTTTAATATATGTCGTTTGCGTTCAGTCTCACTCATACTAGGATCTACTTTGTTACACAGTCTCAAAACTGCATAAATATATTCAGAAAAACTTTCATGGGGAGTTTTATTTCGTCTCGCTAGTAATGCAAAAGGTTCACCAAGCTCAGCTGAGGCTGCGAAGGCCTTTCTTAGCTGAACCTCCAGATCTTCAAATTTTGTTAACGCCACTAATGATTCTTTTTTCATATGATACCAGTCAGCGGCACTTCCTTGCAAATACGCGGGAAGAAACTTTTTCATCTCGCTATCGCTCCAGCAATAAAGATTTCCACATGTTTTATACGCGTCAAGAAATTGAGATATGTCCTCATTTAATTTTCCAGAAAAGGGCGGAATTGTGATGGAGGGCAGTTTGTTATTTACAGTTATACCAGCCATTTCTGATTGTGTTTCCACTTTTGTTTTTAATACTTTTTCCTTCTCGAGAGAACTAGAAGGGAATTGATTTTCTACACACTTGTTAATACACTTACTTCTTGTCCTGATTGGACTTCTAACAAATGAAGAATCCTTTGACATCCGTATTGGTGTAGCCGGATGATAGTATTGACCTTAATTGGACCTACAAAATACGAAAGGCGCATGCTAGTTTAAGCGTATTCTTTCATGGTATTCATCTATCGCTGATTTTATTTATTTATTTTTTTTTCTAACGGAGGGAGATAAGTTTCTCCCCTTTTTTTTATTTTTTTTTATATTTTTTTTTTTCACTTGGTGTTATGGGTTTGTCTGTCAGTCTGTCTGGCCATCTGTCTATAAGTCAACACCAGGAAAATAATACCTTGCCAAGGTAAGCGGCTAACTTCCTTAGTTGTATTTAATGTATTCATGTTGTTTAATTTGTTCCTTTATTCAATTGCAGGGTTTCCGACCATTAATGGATTTGTTTTTTTTTCTTTCTTTTTTTTTTTTTACCTAACTTAGACCTTACACTTTACTTATTATGACAACGTTGTCTACAATTCAGTTAGTTCCTTATGGACTCAATCATTTATTTATTATTCATGTTTTTTTTTTTTTTGATTTACTCTATCATTTCTTTCAGAAAGCCTGCTTCAATATAGAATTTCACGTTAGAAGTTTCTACGCCTATCGCGATAACTTATTAAATAACATTTTTTTTTCTTTTTTTTTTTTTTTTTTAATTGGACTTTGCAATATATGATCGACTAAATTCAATCCGATTCGGAACCAGAGAACTTGGATAATACAGCTTCATTCGTTCAACATTAACCTTTTTTGGCTGACTTTTCCCATTCACATGCAGAACCTCGCATACGTTTTTAGGACATATACGTACAATTTTATAGGGGCCTACATATCGAGCCCTTACTAACTTGGGAGATAATCCTGGCTTAGTGGCGAAATTCCTAACGAGGACTAAATCGTTTTCTTTGAACGTATGGGCCTTCCTATGTTTGTCAATTTTGACTTTTTGTTTTTCCTGTTGCCTAATTAGGGCATTTTGAGCGAGCTTTCTTATTCGACTTAAATTCTTTTTCACAAGTTTTCCAAATGGAGTTCGACATGGTGTTTCGAGTTCGATACCTAATACAGCTTTTCTGCCGAACACCAATTCATATGGAGAATAAGGATGATGTTCGTGTCTTGCCGTATTGTATGCATAACAAGCAGTTTTAACAAATAGCGACCAATCCTTTTGGGAAGTGGAGACGTATTTACTCAAATAATTTGCTAACGTATGATTATATCTCTCCACTCGTGAATTTGTTCTAGGATGATAAGCAGTACTAAACTTTTGATGTATGCCCAATACACCAGTAATCTCTCGCGTCATTTCTGCGACAAAATTAGAACCAAGATCGCTTAAAAGATGACGCGGTGGCCCAAAATAACAAATTATATCATCCAACAAGAACTTTGCGACATTTTTGGCTGTTATGGTTTTCAACGGTCGGGCTACTACATAGTTTGAAAACAGATCAACAGCAGTGATAACGTACTTATAACCGTTTGAGGAGGGCAGTGGGCCAAACACGTCTAAATTTAGAGTATGAAAAGGAGCTATTGGTTTAATTGGTTCATGCAACCCTAATGGTTTAGTGGTTGGGTCTTTACGTTCTTGACATTCGCGACATGACTTAATATACTGTTTGATATCGAATCCCATTCGAGGCCAATAAAATCGCTCATTTACACGAGAAAATACTTTACGTTCTCCAAGATGTCCGCCTTCTAGACATGAAGTATGTGTAGCATATAGCACCTCAGGAACCAAACTTCGTGGAACACATTGTTTTAAATCATTATTGGACTTACGATATAACACCTCATCTACTAATACATAAGGACGAGCCTCATTATTAGTAGGATCAGACTTCACTAACTCACGAATTCTACCAAAATATTCATCTTCTCTCTGTGCTTTGACTACATTAGTCGCGTCAATTTTCATCGTGTTTATACACAGTCCTTCATCGCGATTGGCATTTTCTTCCTCACTTAAAGTTTGCGTCGGATATCTTGACATACAATCGGAATGACGATTAGAGGGATTACCTCTTATCGCTTTAATCGAAAAGTTGTAAGATTGTAAACGGATTAACCAACGAAGGTATTTGTCTTTTAGATTTTTCATGTTCCTCAAATAGCATACACAACAACTATCAGTAAATGCCGTGAAGTGTGGCACTCCTATTAGATATTCATGAAAGTGCAACACGGCCTGTACCAAGGCCATTGTCTCTTTTTCTGGAATCGTCAAGGACTTAGCTTCATGGTCTGAGATTTTCCGACTATAATAAGCAATAGGCCTTTTTTCTCCGTTTTTGATCTGCATTAATACTGCACCTATTCCGTACTCGCATGCATCTACATACAACTCGGTAGCATCTGCTTCCGGATCAAAGATGGCTAATACAGGGGCAGTAATTAACTTTTCTTTTAGGATATTAAAGGCTTGACGCTCTCTATCTCCAAAATGGAAGAGTACATCGGACTTAGTCAAATCTATTAGAGGTTTCGCGATAACAGAAAAGTTTTTAATAAACCTTCGATTATAACTAGCCATCCCGACAAAGCTGCGAACATCACGAACTGTTTTTGGTTCGGGGAAGTTAGCAATAGCCTCGATTCGCTTAGGGTCTATTTTTACCCCGTCGCGTCCTACGACAAATCCTAAAATAGGTAGTTCAGAATACATGAAGTGGGACTTTGATGGATTTAATTTTAAGTTAGCTTCTCGCAACCGAGTGAATACTTTTCTAAGTCTATCTATCTTCTCGTCTATTGATTTTCCGAACACTATCAAATCGTCCATATAACAGGCCATGATATCGAATTTCAAACCGGCAAATACTTTATCGATCATTCTTTGAAATGCTGCGGGGGAAGTGGATAGCCCTTGTGGGGTGACGTGGAAACAAAAGAGGCCAGCGGAACAGATGAAGGCTGTTTTCAATTTGTCCTCTTCCCTTAAGGGGATTTGGAAAAATCCTGACCTTAAATCCATGGAGCTTACAAATTGAATATTTGCGAATAGATCTATCAAATCGTTGATTAACGGAAGAGCATAACAGTCTGGAGATATTATAGAATTTAATTTTCTGAAATCCACTACCAATCTCTTAGTATTATCTTTCTTATTGACTAATAGGACCGGAGACGCATAAGGGGATCTACAAGGAAATATGATGTTTTGTTTGAGCAATCTGTCTATTTCTTCCTGCATGGCTCTCTTAGTCTCTAAGGTCTCTCTATAAGGAGGTGAAGATACCGGAATGTTGGAAATTAATTCAATGGAGTGTTCATATTCATGAGTGACGGTCATATCGTCAATTGTCCACGCTAAAATATCTTGAAATTCAGTTAATAGATCTACTACTCTCTTTCGATCTTCAGGGGACAGGTCCGAAGAAATATCAATTTCTTTACCAATATCGTGTTGTACTTTAGAATTCGATTCCTTTGCTTTCTCAGGGGAAGGTGAGCTGGCCTTAACCATATTCACTCTTGCCTCTGGTGTTGGAACACATTCCTCTAAATGTCCTATGATTTGAGCATCTGGAATAGTGACGTCCCGCTTACTTAAATTAAACACAGGCAATCTAACATATCCATTTTCTTCTTCATACATTGTAGGTGGTATTAAGCATGAGTAGGTGCGATGCAAAACATCATTCGGTTCAACATAATAGTTTCCAGTTATAGGATAACTTGGTTTAACTTGCACTAACCCAACCTTCCCAGCAGGTATTCGCATACGCTCCGCAGTCGTGATCAAGTTACGAGAGGTTTGCTGCTCAATACAATTGATTTTCAATATAGGACATTCATCCTCAGGTTGGGAACCACAATGTGCGTCTTCAGAAAGGGAATTTGACTCATGAAGTTCTAAACTACTTTGAGGCACGTCAATATTAGTAGGTGATACTAATGTTGAACTAACTTTCCTATTCGTCCTAGAGTTACCATTTTTGTTATAAAACTGAACATGCGATAAATTAAGTACTGTTTGCTCCTTACGATTTGGCAAATACTGGACATAAAACTTCATGTTAGGATGTCTGTGATTACCCTTAATGAGAATGGACTGTAACCCAATGCCATACGTATAACGCTGAAGGAAATCCATTCCTAGAACCATTTTCTCGTCTAATTGAGACTGTTTAACTAAGGCCACATTTAACCACAAGCGACGCGATCTTCGACCATAAGTTCCAACTTGGAAACTTAATCGAACCACCGGGAGTGGTTCAGTTAACTTATCCCCCAATGTGCGCAAACGAATAGTGGCACGCATTCGCTTAGCAATTGGAAAATTTTGAGGGATCATTTCTTCAGCTAAAACCGAAATTTGAGAACCGCTGTCTAATAAAGCATCTACCTTTTTATTAAAAATACGAATTGGTATCGTGGGCAACCTGTGATCACACAAATTTGTTCGAGCTCTTTTCACTTCAATTGGCCTACCATCTCTCCCGATTTCACGTCTATATGTCCACATTCTTCTAACAAACGAATTGTTTTTAGCACCCATATAAGGTTTTACATGATGTGGTCTTAATTCTCTACCTTTTTTCTTCATTTCCCGATGAGATTCAGTATAAACGTCAGCTAAATACAATAACCGCAGCACATGGATTGCTTGATCTATGGTCGATACTTCCTTTAAGACTAAAGCTTGGACATAGTTACTAGGCAATGCCTTATATAGTAGGCGTAATAACTCTCTTTCTCCAATTTCAGGTCTCACAAATTTCCAATCCCGTATTAAAGTATACGCGAAGTTATCAGGTGGAAAACGAGGAGGAAGTCGTTTCCTCTTCAACTTTTGTTCAAGCTGACCTTTATACAAATCATCAGGAAATGCTCGAGAAATCATTTGCTTTAATTCCCGAAATTGTATCTGTCGGATGGCATCTTTATGACATAAAAACCAATCAAGAGCTGAATTTTCAAGACAGGCTACTAAATATATATGCTGCTCCCGGTCATCCCAGTTTAAGGCACGAGCTATGGTCTGATATTCATCAAGGAATTTAGTAACCGATTCGTTAGGGTTTCCTTTAAATTTTGGCAATTTAAATACCGGGACATTGGCTACTTGATTATCAGTTTCTTCCTGTACAATTGTTTCATTAAGGTTTTGCCCATTTTCTACTTGGGATTCTTTCGGAGAGGGTGAATTAACTTTTATAGATTTATTCTCGTCCAATTGTAATGAATCCTCTGAGGGAGTCTTCATATCGTGATTATCTAATATTTCATGCCTAATATTCTCATACAACAATAATGCAAGTGCATTATCGGCAGTGGGGGAATATTTCACTGAAGGAGGGTGAGAAGCAACTTGCGGATATTTAGGAAAACTTAGATTTTCTATGCAAGGTTCGTCATTTGCAAAATCTTTGAATTCTTCGTTTGATTCATATGAGAAAGGACTTGGTGTTAGTACATCATGTACAGTCTTTTCCTGATAGAGCTCCTTCTTTGCCAATTGCTTAATTTCGTCTTCTGAATCATTTTTACTTGATTCAGGTGGTGAATTTTCTGGGAGTTTACTTTTCAAGGGTTCGCCCACATAAGGTGGTATATCAAATGGAAAATAAACCTCATCCTTGACTGCTTCTGAAGCAACTACTTGCTGCTGTGCTTCGGTCTTTAAAGGTGTCGACACAAACCTAGGATCAAACTCAAAATCACTCGTCATAATACCAGGGGATTCTTCGGAAGA